>NC_141625.1:34708197-34910697 GCF_047967505.1 Dipteris shenzhenensis | reverse complement strand
AAATATATGAGGCTTTGAGAGATGGAAAGAAACCTATGGCAAGCTAGATATTCCCAGGTCCATTCATTATTCCCAGGTCCATAAATTATCAAAAAAACAACTATGGAAGTCCTGCAAAAAGTGGGAGTCTCTTGCTTACCATGGTGGAGAATTTGCTACCGGTAGGTTGGGAGGTCACCTTGTGCAGGATGGGATATTTATTTAAGGATCTCCTCAGAAAAGGCAAATCCACAAATATTATTGAAAACAAGCATTTCATGGCCTATTTTCAGCTTCAAGCAGATCTAACCATAGGCTATGAAAAAGAGGTAGAGCACAAGGAGACTGATGACATGGATGATGACCTTGAAGATCATAATGTCTCAGTTGATGATGATGAAAAGATGGACTTACATGGCCCATTCACAGAGAGGTTGGTGGATGAAGAGAAAGATGATGATGCCTTCTTTGATAATTATGGCTTGCAGGGTTATGTAAAAAGGCCACTATGACAATACTTAGCAGTATGAACTCTCTATTTCTCAACTAAATACAATTTTTTAAATAAGATTTAAATATAAAGATAATGAATCTAATCTCTCATATTTGTTTATAGGCAATAGAGGGAGAAGAAATGGATGAAGTCAATATGGAGGCACTCCCTTCTACTTCAGCAATGCAACCACCTCTAAATTTGATTGAAAAATCCCATGAGCACAAGACACCACGGAAAAGCAGAATGACCGCAAACATAGAATACAAGCTATGACAGAGACCCATTCTGCAAATTTAGCTGCATTGGATAAAATGGAAAGCTCATTTGAAGTTAGGATCGTTTTGAAACGAGAACCTCAATATTTGAGCTTTGGTAGAGAGGAGGTTTCAATCCTCTCCAATCCTTTAAAAGAGGTTAATGACAATGTTATCCTGGCCATTCTCAGGTAACGTTTGTTTATTTGTTGCTACTTCGATGAGGTAACATTTGTTTATTTGTTTATAGTGTAGTTATATCTCAGTTTCCTAGTGCAGAATGCAAATCAATTACGTTTGTTTATTTCTTGGTGCAGTGTAGTTATTTCTCAGCTTCCTAGTGCAGTGCAGAATCATGTCTACATGCTCGATGCTCTCCTTTCTTCTATTCTTAGCTCTCCTCAAAAGACTATAGAAGATGTTTGTACTTGGTTAAGCCCTTTGAATTTAGATGGGGTGCGAGTCATCTTTATGCCTTATCATAAGGAGTAAGTATCAACTCCAACCTTATTTTTACTATTTCTTAACAAGTTTGTGTAAAACAATAATCATTTTTAATCTGGTCATGTAGCTCACATTGGAGTTTGATCGCTTGGGACCTTGAAGTCAACCGTTTGTGGTTTGTGAATTCAATGGAATGCTATCCTGCCAACTCCCCAAGGTAATTATTCTCTTAATATTTTTGTTACTTTCTTATTTTGTATCTTATGATCATGACATATTAATATATTTCATATGTCATGATGGACAGTGCTGCATATCGGCTAGTATCTGCTGTCAGAACAACCATGGAGCAACAAGACCAAGTAGAATTCAAATGACGTCTACCAGTGGAGCAAAAAGATGGGCACATCTGTGGGTGGAGATTTGCCTACAACTGCATGTTGTTTCTTAGAGAGATTTTTGATTTGGAGTTACCAGTCAAAATGGAATCATATACAGAATCCGATCTACTAGTGTTTCGGGCTGAGAGTATTCAGCGTCTAATTGCTACCATTGGGAAACAACCTGAAAATATGACTACATTGCAGCATGTATAAAACCTTATCTTTATACTTGTATGCTTGTTTAAGCCTTTAATTGGGATGTGTAAATCTCATAACTTTTTTATATTTTCCTCTAAGAGGAGAAGAGACTGAGTCTAATGAAAGCATGCTATCTTTATACTTCTATGATTATTTAAACCTTTATTTTTATTTGGGATGTGTATATCTCATAACTTTTTAAATTTTTCCTCCAAGAGGAGGAGAGACTCACTCTAATGAAAGCATGTATGAAACCTTACTTTTTAAATTTTTGCTCCAAGAGGAGGAGAGACTCACTCTAATGAAAGCATGTATGAAACCTTATCTGTATACTTCTATGCAGTCTAATGAAAAAACCATTATTAATGTTGGGGAACAACCTAAAAATATGACTGCATTGCAGCATGTATGAAATCGTATCTTTATATTTCTATGCTTGTCTAAGCCTTTATTTGGGATGTGTACATCTCATAACTTTTTTATATTTTTATAGCAGAAGAAGGATGTAGAAGACATAGCAAGTGAAGAAGAATACGATGTAGACTACTCTCTCAATAAGATGAGTCATGAAAATATAACTCTATTGCAGCAGATTGAAAGTTCATTCACCGCTATGTTGTTAATTCGACAACAACCTCATTTTTTTGAATTTGGTGAAAAAGAGATTTTAATCCTCTTGACTCCTAAGAAAGAGTTTAATGTCAAAGTCATTACAGCCATCCTCAGGTTTGATGCAGCCTTTTCCTTGGCTTTATACTTTGCTTATTTTGATTAAACCCAAGAAGCTAATACTTTTTTTTTAAATATAGTAATGTTATAGCAGATTTTCCTTAAAATATACAAAGAGTTTCATATATGCTCGATCCTCTTATTTCGGAAGTGCTTAGCAATAAAAAAGAAACCATAGAGGATGTTTGCAAGTGGTTGAAGCACGTTCCTATGAATGAGGCATGAGTTATCTTTACAGTATATTATGAGAAGTAAGCATCAAACCCTACTTGTTTTTTCTATTGCGTTGCTAGAATTGTCTCAAACACAGTTATTATTCTTTATTGATAATGCAGCTCACATTGGAGTTTGGTGGTCATGGACATCTTTGCTAAGAAGTGCTTCTTTGCCAACTCAATGACATCCGTCCATGGCACTGTGTTAGAGTAAGTATAGACTACACTTGTTGTCACTTCTTGACATGTAGATTGATATGCAATGCACATATTCACTGTTGTTATATGTTTTGATGTGCAGATCGGCTCAAAAGTTGGTAGGTGCTATCGACACAGTGATGCGGCAATGTGACTTCGCATAACAAATAGAGTATATAACATGTCAGGTATCACATCAAGAGGATAGCCACATCTATAATTGTGGATGGAGGGTGGGCTACAATTGCTTTTTGGTACTTGGTCAAATTTTTGAGATACAAAATGACGCCACACTGTCAACATATACGGACTTGCATCTCTATGCATTTATAACATGTACCATTCGAGCACTCATTAAGGACAACATTATGGACCCTCCCACAAGTCAAATAGATAATGGCTCAGAGGAGTGCGAAATGAATGCTGTCAAAGAGTCAAAGGGGATAGAAGACCTGAACTCTACAAACATGGCTTCATTGGAATAATTGGGAAGCTCTTTTAATGTTAGGGTTATGATTCAACATAGACCTCAGTATCTTGAATTTGGGGGAGAGGAGATTTCAATCCTCTCTAGAGCTTCAAATGAGGTCAATAACAACGTTATGCTGGCCATTCTCAGGTTTGATACAAACTTTTTCTTTGCTTGATAATTCAATATTTTGATTAAATCTAATAAGCTAATATTCATTCATTCGTCTCACTTAAGCCACAAGTCTCATCGAAAGACTCTTTGGAGCTCAAACATTTAGAGGAGGATATATAATTATTTAGGGCTAAAATCATTGGAGACCTAATTGCTGCCATTAGAATACAACGCGCAACTGAAGCAATATCAGAGCTTGCATTTAAGGAAGAGGAGACTGAGTCTACTGTGAAAGCACCGCACACTACAGAAGGAGTAGAGACTCAGTGTACACCTATAGCACCACAGCCTCCACTGGAAGCATCAGAAGAGTTGCCACAACCTCCGCTTGCATTTAAGGAAGATGATATTGAGTCTACTCCGAAAGCACTACATACTACAGAAGAAGTAGAGATTGAGTGTACATCTAGAGCACCACAGCCTCCATTGGAAGCATCAGAAGAGTTGCCACAGTCTCCACTAGAAGCATCAGAAGAGTTGTGATGCATGTATGATGTTGTGTTTGTATATATGCATGAGGGCTTATTCTCATGATGTTGTTTATTCCATGAATATTATGGTTGACATTTATTTGTTGCAATGTGTGAATCATGATGTAGTTTTTGTTGATTATACACCAATTTGTGACTTATTACTTAAGTGGCATTTAGTCATGATATTTATATATTTATTTCATGCACACAATTTTATGATATGAATGTGTGATGATGTGATTATTTGGAAATATAACCTTGTGTGATGAAAATTTTGATATGAATATGTGATGATGTAATATTTATAATATATTTCACTCCAAAGTATCAATTCCCAATGCTCCACTGACTTAAAGTACAGCATTCCCAATGCTCTGCAAAATTTTATTCAGTTGGACAGTCTCCACTCACTTAAAGTAGAGCATTCCCAATGCTTCTCTCACTTTATTCCAACCCTTATCCTTATCATAGCGAACACATCGTGCCTTAGTGCACTTGTATTCTTCCATCCTAGTCCTTCCACAAACACTCTCTTATTTCTTACATCCTAGTCCTTCTAATTAACTTGTATTCGTCTTTTACTTTATGTCTTCCCTCACTTTCTATTGCTCTTGAAGGAGGGGCGGCTCACTGTGCATCCCTCACTATCGCTCCCTCACTCTCCTTCTCCCACTTTCCCTCTAAGACAATGACTAGTTACTACTCAACTTCATTTACTGAACTCAAATTATGTCTTAGATCCCTTTTGTATGGACCAATGAAGGGAAAATCATTCGAGGCGGATATATTACGCACATGGCTGCTCGATTTGAACTCAGCAGAAGAGGTGAATATCCCTAGCTTTCTTTTTCGCTTCTTTTAATCACGTACGCTTTAAAATACAAATTGTTTTTCATGTAAGTGCCCATATATTTTTAACTCAAATCCATATACAAGGATTTCTACATCCTATAAATCAAGCATGTCCACACATCGATTAATTCCTTTTTTTTTTCTTTTATCGCATTATTTAAGCACCTCTAGATGATATGTTCCCCGAAGTCCATTGGTTGAAAGAATGTTTTATGAATTGACTTCCACATAAGTAATAGCATTGCCCTCAAGGATAAGTACACATTTCTAGAATACTTGTTGTACATAGCATGCTATCCACAAATTGATAATTCGTAAAATTATGTGACTCTAAGATCTAATGCAATTTGATGAAACACTTTTACTGCATTGTCTAACAAAACAACTTTTCTTTTTTATATATAGTTGATCAAATGGTTGAATTTTAATATATTTTGACATTAAGATGGGTAGGTATATATGGAGTCCACGACCATAGAAGAGGTTTATTCAACGCAAGTATGTCTCTAGATTCAAATAAAATCCCAACGATTCAAATGGTAAAAATGTAAATGGTCTTGATTAGTACAATTTATCATTTACTTTGTTTCGGTCTATTCGTTCGATTCAGAGCTCTAGCCTTTGTAAAAATATAGCTTTTAGTTAAAAAAGGCTAGATTTGGCAGCATGAATATGCTAGCAATTGTCTTTTTGAAAAATTCATGAAGTTTTGGATTTTGGAATCCACTATGTTGACAAGCATGAACATAATGATTTTTTTGTCTTAAAAAAAGTAAAGTTTTGTTAATAGAATAAAAATTTCATATAAAAAAAGATGAAATTTGATTTATGAATGAATAAAAATATCATTCAAAAACATCGTCACGTGAAACTTTGATTGACGGAAAATAATCGTAGCAGAACTTTTTTTCCGTCAATGAAAATTTCAATCCATCGATGGATTTCACTAGATTTTGAATCCCCAAATTCATCAACGGAAAAAAATCCCGTCGACAGGAAAAAAATTATGTCGATGGAAATTTTTCGTCGATGAAAGTTTTACATGATGAAATGTTTTTCCTTATACTAGAATGACATTTGCATTCACTCATGTTAGAAATTTTCCTTTTTTTGGATGAAAATTTTGTTTCATTGACGGAAATTTTTATCCGTTCAACTTTATCACAACAAAGTGGATTCCAGAGTCTAGATTTACATCATTTTTAAAAAGGACAACAGTTTTCATCTTCATGATTCATATTTAGATCAAAATAAAGTAAACCACTAAATTGTACTACTCACAATCATCTAAAATTTGACCGTTCAGATATTTGATTTTCTTTCTACATCTATCGAAATATTTTCTTCAACAAGCCTCTTTTTTGTCTATGGATGACATATACCTACTTATCTTAACACCACATATATTCTCTAATTCAATGATAAGGATGAACTTCAATGATTGGGATGAAGTTTTCATGGAAGAAAAAGCACATCTTTGTAATTCTAAGTAAGTATGTATTATACTTTACGTAGACATGCATGAATTATTAGTAGTTTCAAAGAATATTAGATCGTATCATTGATCTTATGTTTTTCAATTTGTCATTTGATGTGAAAAGTAGAAACTTTTTCATCTTTCAATTAGCAATATGTACATTTTTCAAAACAAGTTTGAAACTATGCTTATTTTGTAAAAGTTATGAAAATAGTTCTCATTAATGTCTCCAAAAGATTGTAAAATTGATCGATATTTAAGACTAGTGAAAAATCATAAGAGCCTATTGCAAACAACAACTCATGACTTGTCATTTTTCATGACTCGCTATTGTAGATGATTCAATAGAAGAGGTTCTTGCTTTAACACTAGCCAAAATCAAAGATGCAAACAAATCTATCTACAATATAGAGAGAGAGGAAAAGAGAGAGAGAGAGAGATGCATGTTTGTGTATCAGTTAGGCCAAGAGATGACCCGCTACAATTGGTTAGAATGGCCTCGCCTTGATTGATGTTTGTAATTATAGCATAGTAAAGATCGAAGACAGGTGATGGCTCGCATCTGCTGCTAGTCAGGTTCCCTCACTTTTGTCTTCTATATATCATATCTATTTGTGTATTATGTATATACATAGGTGTTATCCCGATACCAACCCTTCCCAACCAGATGTGTGATTGACAAAGATAATCTAGATCATCTTGGTTATGTGATGTTGTTGTATGTTTCCTGTTCTAGCCTCCACCGGCTAATAGGTTGACACTCGATAGTGACTTTACAAAATTCTCTCTATAATAGTGGGTTATGTAGTGAGCTGCTACAGTAGTGGATTATATAGTGAGGTGCAAATTACTTGACATAATATTATATTGCCTTAGAAAGCAAAATGTATTTAGTAGTTCATTATTTTAAGGATCGAAACATTTGTGAAAGTTATTTTGGAACATGACAATTACTTGTGTTGCATGCCGCTTTTGAATGGTTTAATTTACATTAGAATTGCAAATTTGCATGGGTAATTTGTGTGTTCTTCATTTTGAAGTAGTTTGAGTGCTTACCAAATGATTGTTGCATGCACTAGATCACTACACACCCATCCTTGATGGCAACACAAGAGCAATTGAAGACTGAGGTTCTGATGCTTGTCTATAAGTTAATAATCAAACACTTGATAGGATTGAGTGACGAAGAAATTCGGGCCAATGCGACCTCAAAATATTTACGTGATCAAATGCTAACCCAAGTATTTGACCTTCTGTACATGATTTGTTGGCCTGGATGTGGCCGAATGTCACAATCAGATATCTTAAATTGATAGTTGATCAATATTTCCCTCGAGTTTTGGGAGATCCTATAAGTCAATGGGAAATATATGCAAAGATAAATAATTCCAACTTGCCTATCAATGGAGAGGATAAGCTTACACTTTGGACCTCTGAATGGAAGGCGTTGCAGATTTCTACTCGAAGAAAAAACATGAAGGAAAAAGGGGCTATCAGAAAGGCAACAGCCAGTGCCCTGGTCCATATGACCAAGATGCTAGTGGGCCAGATGCAAATTCCAATCCCACCCAAGATGAAATGAGAGCATAGATAGAACTTTGTACAACATTTTTTGACATGTGCTGTCAAACAGTGCACTTTCCATTGCAAGTGCTAACCTTGTAGGAACTGGTGGGCAAGAAAGGAGAAGCAAAGGTATTCCAGATATAGGTTATGGGTGTCCCAGGTATTAGGCCAACATCGTGGTACATTATCAAGAGGAGCAATAGATATGATTCCCACACTTATCTAGCACTAAATAATGAGCTAGCAATGACAGCGGTCCATAAAGTTGTCTATCAGGTATTGGTGTACTCATACACCCAAAATGGATTTTGACATTTTGCAAGTAAATTTTTTGCGAGTTTGCGAGTTTTTCAAGTATTTTTATGTGTGAATTTTATAGCTAGTGGCTAGTTATAATCCTTGTATATCACCATGCAAGTATAAATAATAATGAAAGTAGGCAATATATTTCATAAACATAGGAAACACTCAATGGAAACAATGGAGCTAGTTCTATTAGAGGACAAGGTCTCATCATAAATACCTTGGATCAATAGATCACCGTTAAGGTATAAAGGCAAGCAAGCAGTAGCCGAGCATCATTGCATTCGTGATTGAGCCAAGCATAAATAGATGAAAGAATAGCTCGTCGGCGATCTATAAAGACAGGGTGGCATTTTTGGGGTTTCATCTAAAGGTACTTATGTTTGCAGTTGTTTCTAGGTTTTTGGGCCTTCTGAGCTCATTTCTAGTGTCAAAGAGGTCAAATTGCACATGTATCAAAAAGTTTTGTTTCTTCCAAGGAATTTATACCCCTTTGGCAACATAGTTTAAGTTTTGTTTTGTTCCAAGGAATTTGTACCAATGGAGCAGAGTAACGATGGTCATCCATAGGTCAACTATTTAAACATAAGTAATTTATAGTTTTGTGGGAGATGTGTTTCTTTGTATGTGGTCCTCTGCATGTAAGAATACAAGTTGTGCATAAAATAGTATTTTAAATTTCTCCCAATGCTAAATGCATAGTTCTGCTTGAATTTTCCCATTTAAAAAAATCATTATGGTTGAGTCAAATCAATCCTTGTAGCTAGAGATCAAGGTGATTGTAAGAGTTCTACACCATACGATCTTTCATGGCATGCCATGAGCTATAGAAAAAATTCAATACAAACTCGCAAAAACCTACTTGCAAAATGTCAAGCCCCACCCAAAATTTGGGTCATCACTCTTTTTTTCAAAGGTGAAAGTGTGCACGATATGCTGATGTGTCTCCCACAATTGTGGACCATCTATGAGATGGGTTAAGACCATACATCCAAGAGAATAACCTTGCTTTGGCTAGAACTCTCCACTCACCAGGTTGCAAGCAAGGTTATTCTATCACCATGCTTTGTCCATTGCTACTTCTATTGCCAGTGGTTTGAGAGGAGGCCATGAACAGAGATATGCACACATTGATCTACAAGAAACCAACTACATGTTGGACTTCACAAGGGATGACAAGTATGTTTGAGTAGGGATTATTGATTGGGGAGGAAGCCTCCATAGATAGAAAGTAGGTATCTGGAATACCCGGCTTATGCTACCATGTCATAATTGTATGCCAGTACAAATACACGTACAAATCCTAGGGGCGCATGGGCTATTTAGAGAAATTGCCAACTTTCTCATAGATGCTGTAGGAGCTCTCAGTGACAACTCAGTGAAGGGAGTCATTTAAATCAAACTCTTGGCTTATTGTGGGACCTCACTATGCAGGATTAATCCAAATAAGAGAGCTACCATGGAAGTAATTTTGACAGAAAAGCATAGTTTCAATGTAAATGAGGATGTGAAAATGTGACCCATTGAGGATATGAAGACATATTGTTGAACATAGGCTGCATCTTTTAATCCATATGGCTGCAATTTCGATTGCCAAATTTGTAGTGTCTAGGGATGTTTTTATCGAAGCTATGCTTATATATTAATATAAAAACTTGGCGAAATATTTCAAGCTCATTTTTTTAGTTTCACAATATTGGTAGAACGTAGTACTTTTTAATATATTTTCTTTTGAAATTTGAAGGAATAAATGTAAATCTTGGCGAAAATCTAAAATTTTTTTGATACAAGTTTTGAATCCTGGCGAATGTTTCAAACATTTGTTTTTAGTAGGGCATACAAACTTTCTATGCCAATATAAAATTTTAGCTTCTTAGCGAAACTAACTTGAAAAAATCATCCATGGTAGTGTCCTTGGATTGTACATAAAGATTTAAAAATGTTCCTACAACATGTATCTTCAAATCGATTGTAACAATTTGCAAGATTTTGCTTGTTCTATTTGTTCAATTTAATCGATCATGGTCAATCCACAATTAAAATAGGTAGCCAAATTGTCACACCTTGTAATTTGAATAAGTATGTTACAATTAACTGTTTCAACAACATGTCACTCATTCGTTATTGGCATGGTTATAAGATCTTCGCTGGCTCTCTCACTCGCCATGGCATCCTCATCGCAACGGTCAATGCAAGCTGCATATGAGTCCTAGGACCAAAACGTGAGGGCAAAGATAGCAATGAAACATATGATGGATGTGGATGATGCTACGCTCCTACCAACAAGGAAAGATGAGGCTCGTGCAATTGCTAAGACAAGCCTTTTTCATGATTCGAATGGTTGGAAGTACAACCACATCAATACAGGAGTCTCAAACGATGATGTAGCAGCGATTCGGATTGCAGTGATGCCTCACATGGATGGTGGCCCATAAAAAGTATCACCACCAAGCTATGAGGGAGGAGGCATATTATATGCATTGCATGATGAAAGAGAAGCCTCATAGCGGGGCCGCACCACTATACTTTGCAAAGATGTTATATGTAAAGTTTATACTCAACATGCTTGTAGATTTTGCCTCCTTTCCTCCGACATGCACATGATGGCCATTACAGCCAAGGATAGCCGCAATCACCGTTATCCTCGTGGTTGCATCACCACCCACCAATATAGGAAGCCCTCTTTCAGGTGAGTAAAGTACATGCCAAGTTGTTCCATTTGTGCACTGAGTTGTTATATCGTTGATAATGTACTCATTAGCCTTGTTTTGAGTTAACATCCACAGAGTACAATCACCAAATGAAGGGTAAGCAATGAGTAAAGGTGACCAAGCTGAATGATCTACGTCAACAGGACAAGCTCAAGGGATTTTGATACCCAAATACACCAAGGTCAATGATTACAAGCAATGTGCACAAGGAAGGAGTATAGCTCAAACTTAGGGAGTTTGATCCCCAAATACCCAAAATCCACCCCAAAGTCCAAGGATTCAAAGATTTCAGGCAACATGCACAAGCTGTATGTTCCAGTCGCCCCCACTCAGAATAAGGAGGTGCATACCAAGAACAAGGAGATGCACACTTCTGGGCCATGAAGAGTGCTTGCGCCTTGAACTTCTCAGCTCCACATCCACAAGAAATAGCGACACCAACAAAAATAGCCACGGAAGGAATACGGCTCAAACTCAGGGGTCCCCAAATATTCTAAATAAAAGGCTTCCTAGCAACATCCAGGGTTGTGGTGGGGTGCCTCGCTGAAGCGTAGCCTCATCACTCCAGGTTTTGAGCCTAGTCTATGAGGTTCGAATCCCAAATAGGTGAAGGTGTGAAAGCGCTTAGGGAGTTTGAGCCCCAAATTAACTAGTCAACATGACTATCTCGATTACAAAACCAACATCTACATAAAAGATCAGACTTTCCATAGGCCCCTTGCAGGGCCAACAAACAATTAAGCCCCGAAGTACATTGATCATGTTAAGTAAAAAGATTCATGCTAAAAGCAGCATCTATACTTATTATTGAGATTTATGTGTCGCTCAAAGGTTATGCCACATGGCACGCATATGGCTCCTGTCTTCCCTTTCATCTCTCCTTGCTATTCCACCCACCACCAATGCATGATGAGAATCCCCGCTGTGTGTAGCCTTCTCCCCGCACATCAATGCCCACCACCCTGTAGAGGTTTTTGCCTTTTCAAAACATTTCAAATCGGTAGCTACAATCCACATAGTGGAATGTTCAAGAAGAGTCAAAGTAGTAGAGTCTTGAATATGGTTCCTCCTCCTTCTCTCCCTTGCTACTTCCGCCTTTCTTCCCATCATTGCCACTCCCTGCCCCTCCCCTTCACTTCAGCACCCATACCTTTCTCTCCTCCCCCTTTCCTCTCTATTTTTTGCTTAGCCCTCAAGCCCCTATCTCTCCCTCCGCTAATCAGACCTTGGGTATTAGGAGGAGGGAAAGAAACAAAACCTTGCATGTGTGCGATAGGAGAGATTCATTTATCTGAGATTGTAGCCGAGGGGGGAGGGAGAGAGAGAGAGAGAGAGAGAGAGAGAGAGAGAGAGAGAGAGAGAGAGAGAGAGAGAGAGAGAGAGAGAGAGAGAGTTTGACAACCCTATGAATGAGGATACATAACAATATGTTTGAAGAGAGGAAAAGAAGTGAGCAAGAAGAATTTCCTCTGCCAATGCAGACCACCTCTTGGGCAGGCTCAGATTCTATCTACAGGCAGGAGGATGGTGATACATCTCGACTTGGAGACCGTGCTGCATTGAGATTGATCATAATGCACTTCTCTTCGATGATGATCCAATCAGCAGCAATGGATCAATGTCGATTTTATGACCTTGAAGGGGAGAGCAAGGTGGGGAGCAGAAGAAATGAACCTAAAGTGCAAGATCCATCTAACAACTAGGATCATAGAATGAGGGAAATGACGATAGATCAAGACAAGTAGTGCACAAGAAGAGGTTGCATTGGAATGAAAAAGGGTAGAAAGGGATCTGTCTCTACACAGGGGGTCAAAATGCAAGATCATTAAGAAATTAGATTGTTGTCAAGGCTCCGTGTGGCGAGGTGAAGAAGGTGAACTCTGACGCATTGAAAGATGATAAGTAATCCATAATTCGACGTGATCACATCCTTGTTCTTGGATGACTCATTCGATATTGGTCCGCACTTTGATCTTTTGCTCACACCCATGATGCAAGTCGATTCTGATTTTAGTGGCTCCATATTTGACGAGGACACATATTTTGGAAACCACGAGGTTATCAAAGGAGCTGGGTTGCTTGCTACCATTAATAAATGTGATGATTCGCTCTGTCGAGAGGAGCTGAGAGCAGTGGCGATCAAAGATAGTAGGTGGAAAAGTGCCAAGAGTTGTTCTTAATGTGGTAGCAGGCTCCAACAATTGATCGGTTGAAGAGTTTGCAAGAGCGCTGGCCTAAAGGGGTTAATGATTTGTAGGAAAAAGACTGGGTTACAAGGTCTAGGCAGCCTTGGATGTCACAAACAAGGTTGTCGATCGTAGGATAGATGATAACCCAAATTTTTTCATCTTTGAAGCAGTTTTAAAAAATCAAATCAACACTTTCATCTTTGAGTTTCTCTTGAACAATTCGAATCAACCTATGATAGAAAGGTTTCTTTGAGTCTCTCTTCAATAATTCAAACAAACTTCTGATAGAAAGGTCTAGGCAGCCTTGGATGTCACAAACAAGGTTGTCGATCGTAGGATAGATGATAACCCAAATTTTTTCATCTTTGAAGCAGTTTTAGAAAATCAAATCAACACTTTCATCTTTGAGTTTCTCTTGAACAATTCGAATCAACCTATGATAGAAAGGTTTCCTTGAGTCTCTCTTCAATAATTCAAACAAACTTCTGATAGAAAGGTTTCGTTATAGTAGCTGGGAAAGAGCAAGCATTGGAAAGGGATGTTCATCGATTGAGCTATAGGATACGAGCAATATATCTCAGTGGTACCAAGGCACTTGAGTGGAACCCACACTCTAGCCATGAACTAGGAGCAAAAATGTTCAGCCAAGTACATCACTCCACTAGCAAGGGCTCAAAATGCATATGATTGAAGGGGATTTGAGGTTACCAGTAGGTAATTGGCAATTCACATTGGGAGCTAACTTTATTTCCCCTCAAGGTGAGTGGGAAAAAAAGCATGATTCAAAAGCTTAATGCTTGGAATACTCATGGGAGCGGGATTTTAGGGGCACTCATAATGATGATAAGGACAAAACCGTTTAGGAACCATAAAGCAAGGGTTTATTATAGAGGGATTAAGGATGACTCAAGAAAAGATGTGAGTCCAACATTGGAAAATCATGATGGGGACTAGAAGAAAGAGATGGAATGTTATAGCATGGATGGAGTCCTTATCCTATTCGTCTAGGTGTGCCTCGAACCTACGGTAGGTCCAATAGCTCAACTCCATGCTTGCTCCACAGAGTCCCCATATCAATCCCTATGCCTTTTCTTCGCTCCTTCATCCTTTTCCTCAAGAGGGAGATCCCTCGGCTATGAAGATGACTTTGCACATGGTGGACATTGTTAGTATCAACTGAAAACTTCTTTTTATTCAGACTTAGAATATTTGTTGTTAGCTTCCTAACTGTAACTACTTCGTAGGTTTATTGTATAGTATTGTGTGTAAATGATACCATCTGGAGTGTCTATAACTTTAAACATGGACATTAAATGTCACTCAATTGATACATTTGATGTAGAATAAATAAAGCAAATTATAGCGAAGAGATAGTACTAGGGAAGGTGAATCGAATGGCAATGGAATAATGATTTCGGCATCATACGGGCAATCACAAGGGTAATAAAAGGGATGAGGAGGAGGAGCTTATGGCATAGAGATTGGATTTGGGGTGTTGTTGCTAATCTTTAGCTCACCTTGAAGCAAGTGTTTTGATTGGACATAGTGGTGATTACCCAAATACTACTTAAGAAGGTCTGATCATCTCCCTTTAGCCTTTCAAAACTAGATGTTTGATTATGATGGCATAAGTACGTAAATAGTTATAAAGACTTGGAAAAATTCTTCATAGCTCTTAAGCTTTGCTAGTACTCCAATATTCTATGCACACATATGAGTTGCATGCCCACCCGCCCACCCACCTACCTCTTTACCCATCCTAATATAAAATTCTATGTCCTTTATAAACAATTCACAAATATGGAAAGACCATATATTCAAAATAGAGTTTGACCATCTATACTTCACCTTTAATATCATGTCACCAAGATTGAGTGAGCCAAGCCAAGCGGTGCCTAGGGTTGAAATTTTATTTCTTGAAATTAAAAACATTTAACCACGTTGAGACTCAATGAAGCGAGCCTCTAACCCATCGTAGACGGGTCAAGCTACTCATGGTAAATAAAGCTGAGCTTTATCAAAAAGCAAAGCTGAGGCTGTATGCCTGTTACCTCTAACGCATCGTAGACAGGTCAAGCTACTCATGGTCAATAAAGCTGAGCTTTATCATAAAGCAAAGCTGAGGCTGTATGCTTTAACAGGTGGTAGGGCCGATAGATTGTAGGCTATTAATGTTTAAAATAGATTGTAGGCTATTAACGTTTAAAAATAAGCGGCACAACTGAACACCCGTCCATGAAGATGGGGGCCTGGTGGAGCGGCAATGGACGAGGTATAATCTCATGGAGTTGCGGATTGTGTGACCTGTTGTTTTGCTCCTCGGCAGAGCATGAAGAAGAGGGACCTCTCATTGATGCCAACGCTCCCAGGAAATTGCCAAGCATGTCAGCAGTCGAAGCCGGCGTCCGTGTTCTTTCTGCAGCTGCGAACCCAATTCTATCACGAGACAATGTTCCAAGACCGAATCCCGGACGCGAATTGGAGAACACCACGAGGAAGAAGGCCACTGTCATTAGGATTGGCAAAGTGGACTACGTCTGGATCGAGCAGGATGAGCAGGACATCTGCCCGACGTGCCTTGATAGGTTTGACGACGAAAATCCTAGGGTGCGAAGTGGTTGCAAATTACATTACTTCCATCTAAGTTGTATTGCGGAATGGGCCGCAAGGAGCTCTTCTTGTCCTCTATGTGATAAAGAGTTTGTATATTGCTAAACGAGCTTTGTGCTTATCATTGTGTCGGGTTAAAATCACGAGTCACCTCTTTCAGAGTTGTGCTTGCTATCCTGGCCGAATATATACTTCAAGACTCAAATGTCTTTCTGATCGTGCTCGACTTTATTCCAAATTATATTCGTTTAAGGTGCCCCATCAGAGTAATGATTGGAACTTGTGAAATCTCTCGCGCTTCAAAAGAAGACTCTAAGACTCTTCTCAAGAATTGCTTAGTCAGGTCACCTGAGACCTCTCCTTTACGTTAAGATTACCTTAAGATCGTAATATTTCAAAAGCTTATTATATAGTTTTACGTCAAAATCCTATTTTTGAAATGATAACGCTTTTCAGTTTATGCACGGGACAAAAAATACTGGTCGTGTGCTAAAAGTGGAATGATGACAATTGTAGGGTTAAGCCTAGAGTACCAATAGTGATCCCTCATTGTGGCTGCATTCATATTTTTAAGTTAACACATATCCTTAGCTTCTTGTTGAGTTTAGGCACGATGAAACCCAATCAATATGTTCTATCTCATAGATGAATCCTACATCTAAGAGTTTTTCCAGTTCGTCTTAGACCATGGTGCCATATATTGGATCGGAGCGTGGACTTCGAAGAATTTAACGGAGGATGACTTTCATGTCTTGACGTCCCTACCTCATCCCTTGTCTAAGCCACCCACCCTCTGGCTCCATGAGATCAGCTTCCTACTTTTTAGTTCTTGCAATTCCTTACTAGCCGACACCAGTCTCCTTCAACGGCATGAGTGGGAGTGATTGTCATGGGGGATCTTGATGCGAATGTATCCCATCTTATACTCCTCTTTTGAAAGTCCCCATCTGATTCTTGATTTTCTTGTGTTGTCATTAGTTCAAGATGCCTTAGGGCCTCTAACAGCTAGAGAGCGGAGGGCAACATAAACCACTGGCCGAAAATAACCCAACAGCTCACGAGAACAAAGGGACGTGATATGAAGGATAGTTCCACACAATTAAGAACGTTGATGATCGCATACCAGAGTCTCAATTTCCATTTATAAATCATTTGCAAAGAAAGTGGTTAGACTATTGATCAAAAAGGTTCTGAGGGATGTCAAGAACTCAGAGGCATTTATCGCAACGAGTAACCTAACCTATCTATGATGGGTTAGAGACCTGCTCCATTGCATCTCAAGGTGTTAAAATGTCATTAATTTCTATAAAAAGAATATCAAATAAAAGGCACCACATAACTTGGTTACGGGATAGTAAAGGTGAAGCATAGATGGCAAATCTAAAAAGATGCACTTTCCACAAATGCATGCAATTCGTGTTTTAATTAACGGAAACTTTTAATGACATAAATATTTTATCTACGCATCAAGGAGAATGTGAAGACACACACTCACACATAGTGACAGACATGTATGTGATAGAGAGAGTTGTTTGTTATGCCTAAGGGAAAGAGGCTCGGCAGGGGGGGGGGAAGGGTTGAAATTAGATGAGTAAGATCACCTAATTTATTAAGTGTGTATGGCCAGAGATAGCACTGTTGGCAAGTCTTGTATGCCTATCTCTTATAATAAAAGAACTTTTATCATCACAATAAACTAATATCTAAATGCCTAAATTGTCTAAACCCTTTTTGGATTATCTAAACCCTTTTTGGTTTCTTGTGAAAAATAGACTTTCCATTGGAATTGTCAACTTTATAAAACAACCTCTCACCATTCAAGCATGGCTCCTTTTCTTTCATGCACCTAATGCATTGGATATCTTCGATGCCAATGTTGTGCTACATGCAAACATAATCAATGGGATACATTAGTTTGAGCAAATAAATAAATAGATTTTATGAAATTATTCAAATGAAACTCGTTTGTATGCATACAAATGAATATATGCATGCTCAAGTTTGGGAATATAGGCCACTTAGATCTTTGTTTACAACACAACAAAACATTTAAATGCAAGCAGTGGACTCTAACCAAAAAATTATCTATAATAGAGTACTTCAAAGTATTACATCCAAAAGGGGAGTCACATATTTGAATGCAATATCTACATCCAAGAACCAAGTGATATGTCCAAACACACATTCGCGAACAAAGTTATAACTGAACATACAAAATCTACAATAGACACACAAACTTTCCTAAGGGAAAATCCAATAACCATGTGCTCCATGTCCACCGCTTCTCTATCAATGGTGAACATACTGGTCACAGACTATATCCACATTAGGAAAAAAGACAATCTAAGGACTACAATTATTGATCCATAAAACTTTTATAACTATATGTTGGTAAAACCTAACTCATTAGTTAGAGTACTTACTCTGATGCAAAAGACTATGAATAATGTTGACAAAGGTGTATGTATATTCTAAGTTCTCCCCTTGCTAGACACATGCATAGTATCCTAGCCAGCAGATAGTGATGGTCTACAATCCATCAGCCCCATGAAGCCACCAAGCAATGATATTGTAATATCCTAGATGGACTCATCTAGCCAAAGGAGGACCAACAATGAGATTCATTACAAACCTTGAATCAAGAAAAAACCTGAAAGAAAAACAATAGCATGTTTACCAACTCATATATAATCCAAATAACTTTTTGTTTTAAAAAAAATAAAGGAACAAACAATACATAGGTTTTTCACCCAAAGTAGCTCTGCAGATCTAGCAGATCTAGGAGTAGCTGCGCACTCTCCAGAGAACCTCATCCTACGAGATATATATGTTTCTAATAGTCAACAACACTACTATTAAATAGATCAACATTGAACTTGGCTATCAAGCAATTATGTACTTTCCACCTCCGCTCCTGTTTTGGTGACAAAGTACACTCTGATCTAGACATCATGTTGCATTGCAATAACAATATGTATGTGTTAATTGTGGGGGTTAAAGGTCACTGTGCCTTTACCCCGTTCATGTACAATACTCAAACACATATATAAATGAATGAAAAAGAAGATTAGGGTGTTCTGCACCCACCAAAACTTGTGTGGCTCTTTGTTTCTCTCTCTCCCTCTTCCATTCTTGCTTCCGTTGAGAGCACTCTCAACTGGTATCAGAGCCCGGGTGATCTACCTGAGTGTGCGTGAATGCTTGGAAGCTCAGCAGCTCTGTAGGAGGAAGGAGAAGCTGTGTGGGAAGCTTTATGGGTGACTTTACTTGCATCCGAGTGTGCAGAGACCTTGGAGGAACCTTTGGAAAAGTCATTTCGTCTTTGCAAAGTGGTTTTGAGAGCCTGTTAAGTGTTTTCAAAGAAAAAGTCATTTTTTGAGCTTTTCCCTGTTCCATTCAATGACAGAGACTCCATATTGACTTGTAGAGGCAACTATTGCTTGCTTTTGGTATCCACTTCACTTCAAGAGCTTGGAAACACCTTCATTCTTGAATCTGGTCCATCATTTCATTGGATTTCTGACTCACTGTATCAGTTTCTGCGTTTTTCTGCCTGGGTGTTGGAACTCAAGTTTGGAGCAACCATTTGCAGATCTGTCAATTCCGATGGACTCAGGAGGTCCTAAAACTTCTACGTTGCTGATCATTCGCACTCTGGTGGAGTTTACAAACAGATCTGTTTCCAAAAACGTTTTTCAGTCCATGTGTTGGACCCAGTGATTGAGACCACGGTTTCCAAAACCGTCTGTCCCATTGCGTTTCGGACGCCCAAAAACCCCTACCTATCAGTTCTTACGCGATTCGGTGGAGGATTTTCAGAGTTATAGATCTCTGTGTATTCGATTTCGTCTCTCTGTTATGCATTTTTCATTCTAAGGTTTTGAAACCTTAGATTTATGCCACATGGCAGTGGATAAGTGTTGACTCCCATTTCTCACTCATCGGTTGGGATTTTGGAGTTACGGCAGAAGAGAGATATTTGTAGATTATCTTGCTGAGTCCGATTATGCAATGGCACCCATGTTTTGAGGCATCTCAGGTTCTATTTTCAGTAGCGAACATTACCGTGGGACTATGATTTCTTGAGCATACCTTATGCAGATCACTCTGGTTACAGTTTGAGCAGTGGTTTGAGCAGTGTGCGCTCATTCGTGGTGTGCATTGGGTTGCAATGAATGATTTATAGGCCATTTGGATGCATTGCGGTCCTTATTGGATGCACTGATAGGCCCAAATTGCCTTGTGGGATGCTATTTTTATGGACGCTTTGCACATGGATGCTATTTTTATGGACGCTTTGCACATGGATGCTATTTTATGTTGAGGGACAGCTTTGACACATTGTAGGTGATGCACTGATAGTGCTATGCTCTCTTGGATGAGATATTATTAATGCATATGCCAGTGGACGGTGTTTATGCTTGAGTCATTTGGCACTTATTGGCATTTTGGATTGCCATTGCAGTTGGCATTTTCTTTTGGGCCAAATTTGCTCATATGGATGCATAGTATATGCACATGAGTCAGATGCTTTGAGACATGAGTTTTGGTGATATTTCACTCTATTGTGGCATACACATTTGGGTGCACCTGGTATTTGGTGTGATTCTCTCTGGTAGGCACTAGAATTTGGGATTTTTGCTTCATTTGCATCATGGCATCCTCTTCCATGTCTGAAAAGGAGTTTTTTAGCATTAAAAAGTTTGATGGGACAAACTTTTCTTTGTGGAAAGAACAAATAAGGGATGTGCTTATTCAAAAGAAGCAGATTAAACCCTTGTCAGGGATTGAAGCTAAGTCTGCAAATATGTCTGAGGATGACTGGAATGAGTTGGATGCATTAGCAAAATCTACTTTTAGACTTCATCTTGCAGAGTCAGTTTATTTCACAGTAGTAAATGAGCAGACTACGGAAGATTTGTGGAAGAAACTGTGTGCCACTTATGAAAAGGAAACTGCCTCTAATAAAGTTTACCTCATGAAGAGGTTGTTTGAGCTACAGATGAAGGAAGGGGTCTCCATTGCTTCTCACTTGAATGAATTCAATATTATTTTCAGCCAGCTTCAGGCTCAGAAGATGAATTTTGATGCGGAGACTAAGGCAATATTTCTCTTATGTTCATTGCCATCCTCATGGGATACCTTCCGTACAGCTGTCAGTAACTCTGCACCTGGTGGAGTACTGAAATTTGATGATGTTGTGGGTAGCTTGTTGGCCGAGCAGATTAGATGGAAGTCTATGGATAGCAACAAGCAGGATGCAGCCTTAAATGTGCAAAGGGACAGATCACAGTTCAGGGGGAAGTCCCAAGAAAGAGGGAAGTCTCGTAGCAAATCCAGGGCACGGAACATTGAGTGTTACCACTGTGGCAAGAAGGGCCATATAAAAAAGGATTGCTACAAGCTCAAAAGAGAGCAAAAGGATAAGAAAAAGAATGCAAATTGGGGTGCAAATCAAAAGGAAGAGAGTCCAAGGGAGGACAAAGGAAAAGTGAAGATCGAGAAGATCAATGTAGTCACACATGATAGTGACAATGACGTTCTCTTCATGTCTAGTTTATCTACAGAGTTGCTTACCACTTCAGATGATGCATATGCCCAAGATTGGATTTTGGATTCTGGTGCTTCATTTCATGTTACTCCCCATAGGGAATGGTTCTCCACTTATGACAGTGGAAAGACAGGTTGTGTGCATCTTGGAAATGACTATGCATGTGACATAGTCGGAGCAGGTGACATAAAGTTTTCTTTTGCAAATGGGTCTGCATTTATTTTGAAACATGTGAGACATGTGCCTAAGTTGACCAAGAGTCTTATTTCAGTGGGTCAGCTAGATGATGCTGGTTTTCACACCACTTTTGGCTTTCACAGTTGGAAAATTCAGAAGGGCTCTATGCTTTTGGCCAGGGGTGCCAAGTGTGGGACTTTGTATCCCTTACATGTATCAGGGGTATTTGATCATGTTGTTGCAATAACCGAGCAGCCAAGCACTTCTTTGTGGCATTGCAAGTTGGGGCACATGAGCCAGAATGGAATGAAACTCTTATGCCGTTTGGGTTATCTACTGCATTTGAGTTTCTCTGATTTTGAAATTTGTGAGCATTGTCTCTATGGGAAGCAGACTAAATCAACCCATAAAAGAAGGGGAAAGAAATAGTTTGAAAAGCTTGATTTAATGCATTCAGACGTATGTGGTCCCATGCCTACACGGTCATTAGGCGGGGCTGAAATTATGTGACATTCATTGATGATGCAACTAGGAAAGTGTGGGTTTATGCTATAGCTCGGAAGAGTGATGTCTTCTAGGTATTTCAGAAATGGCTGGCCTTGGTTGAGAATCATTCAGGTAGAACGCTTAAATGCCTATGGACTGACAATGGTGGAGAGTATCTCTCTCATGACTTTCAGTATTTCTATGATACACGTGGGATTAAGAGGGAGCTCACATCCCCTCGTACTCCAGAGCAAAATCCAATTGCAGAAAAGATGAACCGTACCATTCAAGAAAGGTTTCAATGCATGCTTTCCAATGCAAGTCTTTCTGGTGGTTTTTGGGCTGAGGCAATGAAGACTACAGTGCATGTGATCAATAGATCACCTAGTAAGAGTTTGGATGGTGGTATTCCTGAAGAGGCATGGAGTGGCAAGAAGCCCTCTTACTCTCATTTGCATATATTTGTGTGTGAGGCATACGCACATGTGCCAAAAGAGCTTCGAAAGAAGCTAGATCCTAAGTCTAGGAAATGCATCTTTCTGGGTTATGGTGAAAGTGGAGAGATGGGCTATCATCTCTGGGATCCAGAAGCAAAGAAGATCATACGCAGCCATGATGTAGTCTTCAATGAGAAGAAGATGCATAAGGCACCCATGAGGGATGTTGAAATGAGGAGAATCACTTTCCAGGATGTGAATCCACCAGCACCAAATGTGCAAGAAATGGTACCACCAAGTACTCCCACAGGTATACAATCAAGGGTAGATGATAAATCATCTATTGGTGGAAATGATGAGCCAAATTTGGTTGATATGCAGGTGGGACAGCAAGCTAAAATGCCCTTGAGAAGATCATCTAGAGTGTCTAGACCACCTGATAGGTTTGTTCCAGGGGTAGACTATGTGATGCTTACTGATTGCGAGGAGCCTTCTTGCTACAGAGAGGCTATGATGCACGAGGATCAACGCAAGTGGGAGTATGCTATGCAATCAGAGATTCATGAGTTCACTTATGAAGAATAAGACTTGGGACTTGGTTTCTTTGCCACATGGAAAGAAAGCATTGCCATGTAAATGGGTCTACAAAATGAAGGTCACAGGTGATGATGTGCCTAGGTACAAGGCCCTTTGGTCGCTAAAGGGTTCAAGCAAGAGAAGGGTGTGGACTTTGATGAGATATTCTCTCCGGTTGTGAAGATGACCACACTTAGATGCATGCTTGGACTAGTGGTAGTAGAGGATATGGAGCTTATGCAGATGGATGTCAAGACAGCTTTCTTGCATGGGGATTTGCATGAGGAAATCTACATGGTGCAGCCGGAAAGCTTTGAAGAAAAGGGCAAAGACCATTTAGTTTGCAAGCTGAAGAAGAGTCTCTATGGTCTTAAGCAAGCGCCTAGAGAATGGTATCAAAAGTTTGATGCTTTCATTTGGTCCCAGGGTTTTAGAAGGAGTGAAATTGATCACTGCCTCTACACTAAAAGGGCTAAGGATAATAGCTTGATAATCTTGGCACTATATGTGGATGATATGCTATTGGCTAGCAAGAATACTTATGAGCTAGATGCATTAAAGGCCAAGTTGCATGAGGCCTTTGATATGAAGGATTTGGGACTTGCAGGTCATATTCTTGGTATGCGCATCACGCGTGATCAGAGTAGGAAACTCCTTTGGCTTTCACAAAAAGAGTATGTTACAAAAGTATTGCAGCATTTCAATATGGAGGGAGGGAAGGCAGTGAGTACTCCATTGCCTCCATATGTGAAACTGAGTCATATAGATAGTCCCAAATCAGATGAGGAGAGGGCCATGATGGCCAAGGTTCCTTATCAGCAGTTGGGAGTCTTATGTATGCTATGATAGCTACTAGACCAGACATTGCATTTGCAGTGGGAGTTGTTAGCCGGTATATGGCTAATCCAGGAAAGAGGCATTGGGAGGAAATTAATTGCATCATGAGGTACATGAAGGGTACCAAGGAGATGTGCATCTGCTTTGGTAGAGGAGACATCCGTGTACTTGGGTACACAAATTCAGACTATGCAGGGGGCATGTGGATAGTAGGAGATCCACTTCTGGTTATGTGTTCACCTTTGTAGGTGGTGCAGTGTCGTGGGAGTCTCGTGCACAGAAGTGCATTGCTTTGTCTACCATAGAGGCTGAGTATGTTGTAGCCACAGAGGGTTGCAAGGAGGCTATATGGCTTGATTGGCTAGTGGGAGATTTGGGGATTCATACAGGTGTACCGACATTGCATGGTGATTCCATGGGTGCTATTCATCTAGCACAGAATCCGGTCTTTCATGCAAAGACCAAACACATTGAGGTCAGGTACCATTTCATCAGGGAGGTACTTGAGGACAAGCACATAGATCTTGTCAAGGTTCATACAGATGATAACCTTGCAGATATGCTGATGAAGAGTCTACCTAGTCAGCGGTTTGAGTACTGTTGTGTATTGATGGGCATTGGATAGTATGCTCACTGGTCGTTCTCCCTTAAAGGCACATTGTCCTTTAAGTGGGAGGTTGTGGGGGTTAAAGGTCACTGTGCCTTTACCCCGGTTATGTACAATACTCAAACACATATATAAATGAATGAAAAAGAAGATTAGGGTGTTCTACACCCACCAAAACTTGTGTGGCTCTCTGTTTCTCTCTCTCCCTCTTCCATTCTTGCTTCCGTTGAGAGCACTCTCATTAATCTATATATACAAGAGAAATCAATAGACTTTCTAAGCCACAATTTCAAGAGAAAATAGTCCGTAGTATATTTCAAACCCATAACTCAAATGCAAACTAATTCTTATAGAGTAGTGAACACACAAAATTCATATTAAAGCCATACATTGTTAAGGAAAAAGTCAAGAAGTATTCCATCTCACATAATATTTGTATATATAGCTGGAATTTCCAAAGAGATACAACAATTCTTGGATGGAACATTGAATGAACTAAAAAAATCTATACAAACAGGGGCCCCGAGTTGGTGAAAAATCGTATTCGTTAGTGAAAGATGAGGAGAAGGGGGAGGGATAAAACGTAGGGATGGATACATTACCACGTGCCCCTCATAGATTTTTCTTCACAGCCCTGGGCAATGCATATAAAGACAAGCCTTCACAAGGTTCTTTTCACCTTGCCTCTTGCCTCGTTCATCCTGTTGTTTTGTCCGAGAATAGATCCCTACAGCAGCGCAAGGTGGTAGAGCTCAAAAAAAGGGGATTGAGTCTAAAAGGAATAAAGAAGGATCATGTTGAGAGATTGGAGGAAGTTCACAGGGGGCTAGGAATTGCTAAGAATGATAAACATGTGACGGAGGGAATATGTGAAGAGGGGGGGGGGAGGGGAGGAGGGGGTAGGCGACGAGACAGAGGGGGAAGGACAAATGAAAATTTCTACATCAGAGATGCTCTACTCCTCACATAGCCATAAAACAATTATCTGATGATGTCTTTGAATAGGGCCTTGCGGTGCTTGTTTTTCATCAAGCATGCATCACTGGAGGCTGAGATGCAAATTCACATCACTGCTACTTGTTTTTCATCAAGCATGGCATTAGTCGATGCTGAATATTGAAAACATTGACGAAAGGATTTAGAATCAAGATGACTGTAGATTACAATAGCTCTACATGAAATGTAGGTAGTAGAACTCTGCAGGGGTTGAGCAGAGGGAGGGAGAGAGGGGCAAGGTGGGTTGAGCAGAGGGAGTGAGATAAGGGGTGAGGGCAGTGAGGCGGAGGGGAGGAAGCAGCTATTGCGACGGAGTAAGAGAGGTGGCTATGAAAGGGGGCAATGGGAGAGAGGTAGCAATTGTGGGTGATGAGGTAGAGGGGGAGGCAGGGTTAATTTAGATTCCATTAATTAGATTGGATTAACTTAGGCTAACGACCCATTAGATCACCAAGCTTTTGTACAAATGGATTTTACAAAATTAATTTTGAATTGTTTAATTTTTCTTTTGTAAATCTAATCCCTGAATATAGAGTGAATTAAAGCACAAAATTATGAAGCTATTGCAACAAATCCTATGAAAATCTGTTGCGAGAATGTCTAGAGATATGGCTTTTTTTAGTATAGTAGACCCATAAGACCAATGATATGCAACAAACGGTCGTGACCACTTTTCAATCCATGCTCAATAATAATAATGATACAAAATAGACACTTGAGGTCTATGATACCATAAGTGTGGAGATTACATAAACGAAGATTTTCCACCAAAGAAAGTCTTAAGAGGGTTTCTAATAATATGGCATACTCCTAGGCTCTTGAGTTTTCCAATTGCAAAACTTCCCGATATACAACATTTGTGGTAGAGATCTTTTCTACATCCTCCTCATTGGCATTAGACACATTCTTTGGAAGGAACATCTTATTAACATTCCATGCTCAGACACACGAGAATGCCACGTACAGTTGCCCATGACTGAACAATAGCATTGCCAAGTACAAAACAATCTTTTCTAGAATTCCAATTTCACCAGAGGATTATAAACTAAACCTCTACTTCACTTCTACACTACAAGGCACAGGCGCTTTTTTGATGGAGATACCAACCTTTTTTATACTAAATAGTTTTTTTTAACAAGCGCAAAGGTCAGTATTTACGTTGCTATAAGCATCAAAAAAGAACGATCGCTATATAAGCGTCGCAAGCGTCGCTGTATACCGACGCTAGTAAACATCACTATATAGCGACACTTGTAAATGTTGCTATATAGAGAAACTGGTAAACGTCACTATAAAGCGACGATTAACAAAAGCTTAAAAAAAAATATTAGTGGGGCTAAACAGGGCCACAGCAAGCCCTGTTTTGCCCCACTAATGTTTGTTTTTAGTAATTACAAAAGAATGTTTTTTGTTACAAAATTTCCCTTGTGAAAAGGGTGATACAAAATTGCTCAAACGAGTCGAGTGACAGAAGCATATACATGTACAGCTTCTACCTCACAAGGGCAAATCTGCAAAACTAATGAAAGTGGTATTTGACCACACAGTCACTTCCTAGTGACGATTTTGCATGAACAAGCAATAAGGATGGTTCTGTAACTCCCAATATCTCTGTGCATAGGCATACGATGTAATTTTTGTGGCAACTTTTCACTGACCTACAGCGCAATGATAGCATAGCAAAAACAGGGCCTTTTTCTCAGTGCTTGTGGAGAACTTCCGCCTCTAAAATGGGCCCTAAAATGGCCTCGAATCATAAAAATAAGGTCACCCAGCGCTTTGCCCTGTCCGCAACATATACTGCCCTCTCGCCACACCGCGAAGGGCATCTCAATTTGAGACAATGCACTCTTGCACTTTTCGGATGTGCTACCTACAGAGCCAAACTCGAAAAAGGAAAGCAACACTGGTCCTCTTACCAGGACACCGCGAAATTGGTTTGCTTTCGTGAGCTCCTTACCACAAACCAGGCTCTGATACCATGTGAAGATAGTGGGAGAGAAGGAAGGAGTCTCACTTGCGGCTTTCTCACATACACAATGGGGGAATACACACAAAGGTGGAGGTTGAAAACAGTTTTTCTCTTCTTAGTTGTGAAAGCCAAAAGAGCTCTAGTATAAAGAAATAGAAGAACCCTATATGTGGGCCTTAAACCAAACTCAGCTAACTAAGGTGGCATACTAACTGAGCCACAAACTAGAGTACATAAGGATATCTGTCATCCAGCTATTATTCATGGGCGGTGTACCAACCGCATCTACAGCTAACAAGTTGGTGACATAAATGCAATAGGGGCTTATTAATAATAGGAAATTTGTTTGCTGAAGTTGGGGGATTGTATCATGATTAATGATATGCAAAAATCCATGGTCGGGGGAGCTACAAGGTCGTGCAATGCGAGTCGCAAGTGAGTAGGAGGGCGAGGAAGCCAACACATGGCACAAGAGGGGGGTTTGTTTTGTTTAAGTATGGAAAAATGAGTAAAAGTGAAAAATTAACAGTGGAAGTGGTGCAAATTAGGAAAGTAGGTGAGAAAAATGTAAGGGGGTCTTTTAATGATAGGTTACAAGTATAAATTTGTTTTTAAAATATTTCAATAGTGGTTTATTAAGAGTAATGAAAAAGTAAAAAAAATGATTCAAAAAATTAAGTAGAGCTAAGAAGACAAGAAATAAGATAAAATATATAATGGAAAAATTAAACAAGAAAAGAGAAATTAATAAAGGAAATTAAGAAAATAGTAAGAAATAGGAAAAAGGAAAATATTAAGGAAAAAAGGAAAACATTAAGGGAAAATTTTATGGAGTTAAAGAGAGATTAGAAAAGATGATTACTAAAAAAGGAAAAAGGGGTTATTTAATAAAGGATAAAAAGGGAAAGGAAGAGATGGAAAAAAAGGAAAAAATAAGGGAAAGGAGATAAGAAAAATTAAAGCAAAACAAAAAGAAAGGAGAAAATTAAGGTAGGTAAATTCTTTTAAAAAGGAAAACAATGAAGAAATAAATTTAATAAATAAGAAAATTAGGGAGAAGAGAAAAGAAAAGGAAAAATGAGTGACAATCAAAACACGAAATAAATAGGGAAAATAGGGGATATTAAGAGGGAATTAACGAATGAAGGTCATAGGAGAAATAATTAAAAGTTAGGAAATTAAAAATTAAGGAAGAATTTATTATTTTTCTTTAATACAAAGGAAATTTGGAGAAAGTATTAGAAAAGGGAGAATAAATAAGGAAGTTAGGGATAATTAAGGAAAGTAGGGGTTAGGGGGGGAAAGGGGGGGGGATAAGGTGGGAAGATCCTGGAGCGCCAACTATCGATACCCTCGCACTAACTCCAATCCTCGCTATGAGTTCCATCACCTATACTCAAGCTGCCAATTACATTACTGAACGAACTCCCTTTAGTAAGAAAACCTATTAAAATCTGGAGTATGAGATGAATTTAACAATATGCCATGAGTAGAAATTATTCAAATTAACATGGTTGTGTTCTACACTTAAAGAGCTTCAAATATGTCTTTCCACCTTGAAATTTGGGTAACACATTAAAAAGCTACATTAATTTGAAAGGAGATGGGTTTTCATATTTTAGTGTATTTTTTGTTTTACCCCCCCTCATCCAAAAGACCCCCCCCCCTTGGGCCTCACATATTATGAAAAATATGTACAAATCTTAAAATCTTGCATATTTTTAAGGTATATGCCTTATATTTTCTGGGAGGGGGGACATGAAATTTTTATATTCTTCCCTTGCATATTTGAAATCTTTTAAGGAAATCCATGCATATTATATATAGACCTTGTCCCCCCATACCATGGATTTTGGACGAGGGTAGTAACATATTACATATTGAGTTGGTGCCCCAAGGGGAAGGTAAAGGAACAAGGGTTTAAACAAAAGGAGGAAGGGGTAGGAAGTGTGTGTGTGTGTGTTGTGTGTGTGTGTGTGTGTGTGTACACACCTTAGCCCCAATAGGATACAACACACTAAGTGAGACAATAGGTCATCACCTAGACTTGTGATGACCTACTGTCTACCCGTAAAGGATTAGTAATGTTTTAGAAGTGTCAAATAAGCAGTGGCAAAAGAGTAAGAGAATTGCTTGAGTAAGACATGCGACTTTAGAGCAATGGGAGCTGCTGGTTTTGCAAGTAACGAGGGGAAAAATAATTTACGTGATAGCCATAACAAGGATGGAGTAGGCTAAAATCTGGGAATTGTTTGGGGTGGAAGACTTCTTAGAAAGAAAAAAAAACCAAAATAAAGAGAAAATTTCTCAGCAAGCAATGAAGTGAGTCAAAAGGCAATGCCATGATGACTTAGATGTAATAAGTGTAACCATCCAAAGATGCTTGGGATGAGGTAGAGGGAGCCGGCAGAGGGTTGTTTGAAAGCTTCTGATTGTAGCAAAACATTCCATGAAAAAATCTAAAAGAAAAATAGGACACAAGTTAGATAAAGGAGTCCAGAAGCCAAAAAAGGCCCTAATGACTTAAGTGAACTATGTGCAACCATCCAAAGTTGTAGGGGAAAGGACGTGGGTGGAAGACAAGATGACAACCCCTTTTGTATAGTGAAAGGGAAAAAGAGTAAGGGTAAAGGATGGAAAGAGAACGTTATAGAATTAAGGAAGAGTTTGAGTATGTAGGTAAAGCACCTATGAAATTGTAAAAAAAGTATATAAGAGCTTGGATAAGAAATGACAATAATGTTTTTGCAAAAAACATATTGGAGCCTGGTGAAGTCTTGATAAGCATCTCTTTTATTGAAGAGGAGAGTCTGCATACTTGCCACCATCCAACAAGAGAACATGATAAGAACTAGGTTTAACTTAAGTTGGGAAGATAGGTGCCATAAACAGTCCTCCCTTGTTATTGGGGCCACAATAAATTAGAAGCTTAGCCATAAACTTAACCAGCACGATGTAAAAACATAATTTAAGTGTAAAAGAAGGGTTTATTCGAGTGTGGATTAGATAGAGTGTATTAGGTAAAAGGTTACGATGAGTGGTTAGGTAGAAGGTTACGTGTGGAACTATCTAGGGAAAAGAAATTTGGTTACAAACAACGAAAAAATGCAAGGTACGAAAAATACTTTTTGGAATTAGTAAAGGGAAAAAATTAAATGGGGATATATAAAGGGAAGAACGAGGGGAATGTTTTTTGGGGAATTTTCTTAAGGTAGTTAGAAAGAAAAGGCAGGGAAGGATATTGGAAGGAAATAGTTTGAAGAGTAAAGAAATAGTAGGTGGGGAGGTTTTCTTTGGGAAAGTAAGGGAAACTGATAGCTTAGGAAGAGCTAGGTAGAGAATTTTAATAAACTAGAGGGGGAATTCGCCGAAAGATAAGGGTGGGAAGGGAGAGAAATTAAAGTAATGGCATAAGCTTAAAAAATATATTTAGGATGAGGGGGAAATTAGAAGTGGATGAATACAAAGAAATAAGAGGGGAATTTGAAGCAAAATGAGGGGGAGAGGGGGTGGGGAAAATAGATTGAAAAAAACCTATAAAGAAAGCTAAAATTAGAGTAAAGAAGGGGATTTAAAAATCATTGGGGAAGGAGAGTTAAGAAGCTTGGAGCTACTACCACGTAGACAGATGGGAAGCATAGAAGGTACGGGGACGTAAAGAAGGCTTTGGGTGGCAAACCGAACAAGTACCACATGGGCAAGAGAGTCCATTCGCAGGGATATTCAAGCAGGCGCCGACCGCGATGCATGAAGGACTAGGCTGCAAGGGGCAAATGCGATGGGTTAGGAGGTGGGTAGACTAAAGGGAGAGCAAGCCTTAAATAGGTGGGAGGGTGAGCAGTCGGGGAGTCAGGGATATAAAGAGCTAGTGAGGTCAAAGGTTGGGGACGCATGTACAGAGGGTCAAAAAGCCAAAAATTATAGAAAGGCAGGCCGAGGAGGGGGGTTTTTTTTTAAGGTAAAAAATTAATTAAAATTTATTTCGAGAGAGCAAAATACGGGCTTATTAAGAATAGGAAGTTTTTTTGTTGAAATTGGGGGATTGTATCATGATTAATGATATGCAGAGATCCAGGGTTAAGGGAGCCAGAGAGTCATGCATCGCGAGTCGCAAGTGAGTCAGAGGGTAGGGAAGCCAACACATGGCACGGGAGAGAGTGGGTGTTTGTTTAACTTTGGGAAAATGAGTAAAAGTACAAAATTAAGAGTGAAAGTGGAGCAAATTAGGAAAGTAGGTGGGGAAAATGTAAGGGGTCTTTTAATGATAAGATATTAGTATAAATTTATTTTTAAATTATTTCAATAGTGGTTTATTAAGAGTAATGAAAAAGTAGAAAAAATGATTGAAATTTTTAAGTAGAGCTAAGAAGACAAGAAATAAGAAAAAATATATAATGGAAAAATTAAACAAGAAAAGTGAAATTAATAAAGGAAATTAAGAAAATAGTAAGAAATAGGAAAAAGGAAAATATTAAGGAAAAAAGGAAAACATTAAGGGAAATTTTTATGGAGTTAAAGAGAGATTAGAAAAGATGATTAATAAAAAAGAAAAAGGGGTTATTTATTAAAGGATAAAATGGGAAAGGATTAAGAGATGGAAAACAAGGAAAAAAGAGGGTAAGGAGATAAGAAAAATTAAAGAAAAACAAAAAAAAGGAGAAAATTAAGGTAGGTAAATTCTTTTAAAAAGGAAAACAATGAAGAAATAAATTTAATAAATAAGAAGAGAAAATTAGGGAGAAGAGAAAAGAAAAGGAAAAATGAGTGACAATTAAGCAAAACACGAAATAAATAGGGAAAATAAGGGATATTAAGAGGAAATTAACGAATGAAGGTCATAGGTGAAATAATTAAAGTTAGAAAAATGAAAATTAAGGAAGAATTTATTATTTTTCTTAATAAAAAGGAAATTAGGGAGAAATTGGGAGAAAGTATTAGAAAAGGGAGAAGAAATAGGGAAAATTAGGGATAATTAAGGAAAGTAGGGGTGAATAGGGTGGGGGGGGAAAGGGGGGAGGGGGGATAAGGTGGGAAGATAAAGGAACAAGGGTTTAAACAAAAGGAGGAAGGGGTAGTGTGTGTGTGTGTGTGTGTGTGTGTGACACAGAGAGAGAGAGAGAGAGAGATTTTGTTTCAATTGTTGATTTTTTTAGAAGAGAGAGAGAGAGAGATTTTGTTTCAATTGTTGATTTTTTTAGAAGAGAGAGAGAGAGAGAGAGAGAGATTTTGTTTCAATTGTTCATTTTTTTCAAGTAGAAGTATTGTCACTTATAGGGTCATGTTACCATTGGTAATAGAGCCTATCATACATACAGTAGAATGCTTGTTACCAACACTATTATATTCTTACCGCCACCAATAATACTATTACTATACTATCAGTGGCTTAGTATTATTTTTTTCCAATTATTGATTTTTTTTCAATTAGAGTATGGTCAGTAATAGGGGCATGTTACCATTGGTAATAGAGCCTATCGCACCTATGCTAGTATGCTCATTAGCGATAGTACTATATTCTTACTACCACCAATAATTCTACAATAATTCATTTTGATCAATGATATATTCAGCTTTTATTGTAGTAATAGTATTTTTATTGATGTGATAAGTTGTTTACTTTTCCAATCCTTGGATTGAACAAAGATTTTGTCATCATTGCATGCATCATTTCATGGAAAATATGTTCATGAACATAAGTCATGCAAAAAGTGCACTTGATTATGTTAATATCTAATCTCTAAATTATCTTTGCATTGTTGATATAACTACATGTTAGAGTATTTAGTAAAAGATTATGCAAGAGAGACGCAAGAATGCAACTAGAAAAAGAAAATGATGCAATTAGAGAGAAGATTACATGCAACAGTGAAGGATTCCAAGAATATATGCTGAAAAATCTTTGTTCTTTACTACAAAGAAAACCACAACTTGGAAGACCACACCCAAAGGTAGGGCTGCAATCTTGGAAGCCTCTAAACGGATGCTAAATTTGCACCTCTAGCTCATACAATACAAGGGTACATTTTCCTTACTTATAGAAGGGAGGGTTGGCTACAGACTAGCTAAACTAACTCGATCGGGTTGGCTGGTCTCCTAACCTAACCTAGTCAAGTTGATTGACTCAACCCCAGTCAAGTCAACTGACCCAACTCTTAAGTTGGGTGATTGGATGGGCTAACTAGGCCCAACCTTTTGGCAATAGCTAGCCCTAAATTGCCTTTTACTAGATCCTAACCAAACCATAAACTAGGCCCTATTCTAGCCCTTTACTCACTCCCTAATTATGTCGACTTGTCCTGACTAAATGCCCTAGCACAACCCCCAACTAGCTCTGTAGTTTATAGTAAGAATCTACCACTATCCTTGGGCAAGCACACCCACAAATTATCCCTCACTCCCTATAGTACAAACAAGAGATCCTATAAATCTAACACTACTCGATGTATAGGCAATTGCGCTTTAATTAAAATGCTTGCTTTAGATGGTCCATATTTGAAAAATAGGTCAAGTAGATATCCATATTCTTGGGTTTGTATCAATTGTGGATGTATTTTCTTTGCCATATCTTGTTTTCATGCTATTTCTTAGCTCATCTCGAGCTTTGAGCCCCATGCCATATGAAACTTCACTATGGCATAGGCCTACACTTTGTTTTCACCTCTTTCATTGATCACTACCATCATGTAGCCAAGTGTATATCTTTTTCGCTCTCACATTGTTGGAAAGCATCCATGAGTGCATCATGTCTTCTAACCCAATGGATATACTCTTTATCACTTTCATGAATAGAGGTAGAAAATAATGTACCCTATAGACAAGTCTAATGGGAAATGCATATTTTGGGAAATGCTTAAGATAGGAAAATACACTCTACAATTTCTCTTATTGCATCCTTGGTCAATTTTTATTGACAAGAGACGATGACTTAGGAATGACTTGAGTTGGCAAGTGCGTTGTGAATCCTCCTCCTCTCAATTGTAAAGTGACAACTTCATGTCTTGATTTAATCATCCTAAAACATGATTCAATTCTTTGATAAGGTCTTCAAACACCACAACTATTCAAAGCAATTCTACACCCTACCCTTAGTTATAGAAACATAACAAATTGGTTCACAAAACACTACTTATACACTATTCACCGATTTTGGACTTTCTCACTTTGTTTGGACTTTGTTTCAAAATGGTCAATTCACTCAATATTCACCTAGTAAACTCTAAAATTGCATGTATTTGCAACATTACATAGTCACCTCCATACATATATCACCTATTATTACTTGAAAACTGATAAGGAAAATGGAATTCAATTACAACACTGTGCAAGCTGCCTTCACACCTTTTTAATTGTTTGATAATTAAAATATGGAAAGTATTACGTGCAATTCTTAGACATGACTTAAATTGAGTAACTAAGAGCTTGTCAAATTCAACATAGAGATGAAGTAAATGTATACCATTTGATTGGAAATTCATGCCTCTCTACCAAGGCTTGCAACCACATTGGTGTGTGGTGGACACTCCCTCTGCTCCATCAGATTGCTCCTTTGGTTTTGCTTTCCACCTTGCCCTTGGTTTTTTCTTTACACAGGTGCCTCTATTATGCCATTCATCCTTCATTCCTTTGGTTCCTTGGTCCTTTGCCCTTCATTACTTTAACCTTTTCCACCCCTTTGCCCTTGCTACTATCAATGTCTAGAATGTGCAAGTGAAAATCGATACCAAGAAACCATAAAAACCTAAATATTAAAATTGAGAAAAAAAATCCTTGCAACCTGTTTAGGAAAAACAAAAAATTTATAGAATTTGAGCAAGAGGTGGTGGGTGAGGCCTCCTACAGCTGGTTTGCTTCCTCTTGCTCTTCCCCTCTTCCTCTATCTCCTCCTACTCTGTCCCGTCTTACTCTACCTCTGCCTGCTCTTTTTGGTTTGCTAAGGCTACAAACTCTTTCATTGAATTTTATTTATCTTTGGCATTTCTTTGGGTAGCTCAACAGCCACGACGGCATGCAAAATTACTAAATCATTGTTGAAGACATGGTCTTCCAATTGAGTATTTTCAGCCTCTGTCTCAAGCTCCCATGGTCCATCAATTGATGCCCATATGCAATATTTGCAGATGCAATGCATTTGAAGGAGTTCTCCCAGAAAGGCTATAGTCGCGGTCAACTAATTGGATGCAATGTGCAGCTCTTGCAATTTAGCAAGGATGTAGGAAGAGTACTCGTAAGTCCTTTGTGTTAGATATTAATGCTCCACTCTCGTGTAACTACGCGAGAACCAGCTAACTCTACTTGTAAGCCCCCCATATGAGGAGAAGGCATTTGAGTAGCTCGGTTATCCAGTAGGTCCTGGTTTGGACACTAGATGGGGGCCATGTGTGGCTTGATGGCTGGACGGCTTCAGATAGAGTTGGCACACTACCAACTAGGCTACATGCAAGTGCGAGAAGGCATCCCATGATTGACCCATTGAGGGTAGACGGAGCATTTCTCAGGGTAGCAGCCCACTCTCAGGTTGCTGGGCCCGTTTGGAGCCCCAGATGATCTCGGATGGGCCAAACGGAGACCGTAGGTTAGTTGCTCTATTCTGTGCCATGGTACTATCGTGTGGTCGGTGGCCTACCGACCTCCAGTCGGCCGTTTTGGGCTTACTAGGTTAGTCTCCCAATTGGGTCTAACCGACTATGACTGGTGGCTATATAAGAGCAAGCTCGTGAAGCCCATCATCGTCATTGGCTACAGCAACCCTGATTCCTTAGCATTCAGCCTCCGTCCTCTACTGTTTTCAGCATGCCATCTAATCTTCTCACATAGGAGTGCACGGCTGGGAGGCAGTGCCATCTATTGTATCGGTTTTACAGTAATCAAAATTTTGATTCCCCATACTATCAGCTTTTCTCTCTTGCATACGAGATCCTGTTATCTGTTGAGCACAGATGTTGTATTGTTTTCTTACATGGCATCAGAGCTTGGGCTCTAGCAAGAAGATTTGGTAGTGTGTTTCTATTTGCGAGCAGATTGTGAGAGATGGCCCAGCCCGCAAAACTGTGAATCCCACCAGTCGACGAAAGCGGAAAGTTGGACGGCACTAACTATCCACTCTAGAAGTTCAAGATGAAGACCATCCTAAGCGCATACAAGCTTTGGGATACTGCTACTGGGGTGGACGTGAAGCCGGTTACGAGACCCGAATCTAGCCAATGCAGGATAATAGATAGTATCAACTACGAATGAGATTCTCGCGTGGACAAGAAGAGATGCAGATGCACTGTGTTCTATTGTCTGCAGTATAAGTGATTCTATCATGGCATTAATTCAACATGTCACCACAGTGGAGGAGGCATGGATGGTCTTGAAAAATCAGTACGAGACCATGAATCAGATGCGGATTCAAAATTTGGAGACTCAACTCGTGAACGAGAAACTGTCTGAGTCTGAAACGGCAAAGAAGTTCATCACCAGGGTGAAGAATCTGTGCGATCAGATGACTGCGATTGGCATCACCATCACCATCGAGAATCTAGCACGAAGGTGCATACAGATTCTCCACCAAAGTACAACAGTCTTGTTACGGCACTGAATATGCAGAATAGAAATCTGCCCATCAACTTTGAGGATTTTAGCACGATGCTTCTGGAGGAGGAGATGCGTCAAAAGATGAGGACTGGAGAAGATTCGGCTTTCTCGACTGGATCAAAGAAAGGTAAGGGTTAGGACTCTGGTAACCCATCTTCTTCTGATGATAAAAAAAGAAAGAAGAAGATCAAGTGCTTCTATTGCAACAAGGCAGGGCACAAGCACAATGAGTGCGAAAAGAAGATTGCAGATGAGAAGAACGGAGTAAAAAAAGAGTCTAGCAATAGCACGCAGGCAGTACTAGTGGAGCTGTTCATAGCAATTAAGGAGATTTGAATGGAGGCAGTTCATATACCTGCAGAAGAACCTTGGATTATTGACAGTGGTGCATCACGCCACATGACCAAGTGGAAGGATTGGTATACCTCTCTACATCTGGTAGGGAATGACATCTTGGTAGTAGTCGGCAATGATGCAAAATGTCTAGCAAAAGGAAAAGGTACGATTGCTCTCAAGTCAGATGGAGTTGTAAAACAGTTATCCGATGTTCTTTACGTGCCAGATATCAAGAGGAACTTGTTGTCCATTTCTGCGATCATGGATCGGGACCTCAAAGTTCACTTCGATAAGAATGGTGCACAGATTTTGGATCTTCAAGGGAAGGTCGTTGGTAAAGGTACATGACACAACATCTACGAACTCCCAACTTTCAGTGCTCGAGCCGATATGAGCAACACTAAACTGTGGCATGAGAGGTTTGGTCATCTAAACCTTAGTTCTTTAAAGGAGATGCATAAAAGTGGAATGATTGCAGACCTACCAGAAATTACAAATCTGCCCGATGTATGTGAAGCTTGCATGATGGGCAAGCAACATCAACAGCCCTTTCCTAAAGAGGCCAACATGGCAAAGGATCCTCTAGAGCTCATTCACACGGACCTCTGCAGAAAGATGGAGACAGAAGCTTTGGGTGGTTCCTACTACTTCATGATGCTAATCGACGACTACAGTAGAAGGATATGGATATACTTTCTGAAGACTAAAGATGAGGCTTTTAGTAAGTTCAAAGAATGGCATGTAATGGTCGAGAAAGAAATGGGGAGGAAGGTGAAGAAGTTGAGATCAGACAGAGGTGGTGAGTTCACATCAAGTGAATTCGAAAGTTACTACAAAAGTCACGGGATCAAGAGGCAGAAACCCCTGCCACATACATCACAGCAAAATGGAGTAGTAGAGCGCAAGATGCACGTCGTCTACAAAATGGGCAGGAGTATGATGAAAGGGAAAGATTTGCCAAATACTTTTTGGGCTGAAGCATGTAACACGGTAGTTTACATTCTGAATCGTAGCTACACGAAGGCTGTGAATGGGATGACTCCACTACAGGCCTTTTCTCGTAAGAAACCTTCAGTTGCACATTTCAGGGTTTTTGGGTGTGACTATTTTGTGCATGTTCCTGATCCTAATAGGACCAAATGGGAACTGAAGAGCCGGAAGTGTATTTTCTTGGGCTATAGTGAAGAGGCGAAGGGTTATCGTCTCTATAATCCTATTACAAGAAGGTAATAGTAAGTCACGATGTGGTCTTCTCAGAATAGCCGCATCAATTGAAGGAGGATGCTTCCTTCCTAGACAACCAGGACTAGGATATCCATCCAGTACAACCACCAACAACAGACTGACCTCCCCCAATGGTGCTTGGGAGGATTCAAGATAAAGAAGAGGAAGAAGAGCCTGCAGAACCACAATGGCAACAGCCATTCTGGAAGTGGGTAAAGTAGCTTTTGGACGGCAGAGAACCTCCAGCCATTGAGGAGGAATCATCCGAACACCGCCGGTCCAAGAGATTAGAGGAGTAAAGAAGGGCGCAGGAACACTTGGTTAACTACGCTTTGATGATAGAGGTGATCCGTGCTGAAGAACCCAAGTGTCTTGAAGAGGCACAGGGTGATGATAGGTGGATGGAGGCTATGCAGTTGGAGTATGGCTCCATAATGAGGAACAACACTTGGGACCTTGTGGATCGACCACCAAAACGCAAGGTCATCGGCACCAAGTGGGTGTACAAGACCAAGTACAAGTCTGACGGCATGTTGGATAAGTACAAGGCTCGGCTCGTGGCAACATAATAGGGAACCATGAAGAGAAGATCTCACAGACAAAGCAGTTGCTAGGAAGAGAATTTGAAATGACAGACCTCGGACTGATGCATTTCTGTCTGGGGATTGAAATTTGGCAAGAGCCAAAACAAATCTTCATCTCACAGCTGAAGTATGCTGGAGAGCCTCTGAAGGCATTTGGCATGGCTGAGTGCAAGACAGTTGGCACCCCTATGGAGGTTGGCATGAAGATCTCAAATGAGGATTCATCACCACTGGTGGATGAAGCAAAGTACAGAAGGCTTGTGGGCAGTTTGATTTACTTGTGCAACACGCGATCAGACATCAGCTTTGCGACTGGTGTACTAAGCAGGTTTTCCAATAAGCCCGACGAGAACCATTGGAGGGTAGGGATGCAGGTGCTGAAATACATTAAAGGCACACTTGATTATGGCATCACCTATACCAAGGGCAACACCTTGACCAGATTCTGTGACTCGGATTGGGCAGGAGACATGGACAATAGGAGATCAGTGACAGGTTATTGTTTCTCACTTGGATCTGGAGCTGTGTCATGGGTCAGCAAGAAGCAACCCACAGTTGCTCTTTCTTCTACTGAGGCTGAGTACAAATCAACATGTTTTGCTTCTTGTGAGGTAGTGTGGTTGAGGAGAACTTTAGGGGACATGGGTGCAGTGCAGAACAAGCCTACGCAATTATCATGTGACAATCAGAGTTGCATGGCAATTGCAAAGAACCATGTGTTCCATGCTCGCACAAAACACATTGAGATTCAATATCACTTTGTACGCGAGCTCATCATGGATGGAGAGGTTGACTTGGTGTACTGTTCGACTACAGAGAACACTGCGGATATCTTCATGAAGGCTCTTGGAAGAGACTTGATGGAGAGGCATCTTCATCAACTTGGCATTGGGCCAAAAAAGTAAGTTCACTTATGGGTGGACATTGAGGGGGGGTGTTAGATGTCAATGCTCCACTTTCGTGTAACTATGCAGGAACCAGCTAACTCTACTTGTAAGCCCCCCATACGAGGAGAAGGCACTTGAGTAGCTCAATTATCCAATAGGTCCTGGTTTGGATACTAGATGGGGGCCATGTGTGGCCTGATGGCTAGATGGCTTCAGATAGAGTTGGCACACTGCCAACTAGGCTACATGCAAGTGCAGGAAGGCATCCCATGACTGACCGCACTGAGGGTAGATGGAGCATTTCCCGAGGTAACCTACTCTCGGGTTGCGGGGCCCGTTTGGAGCCCCAGATGATCCCAATTGGGTCTAACCGACTACGATTGGTGGCTATATAAGAGCAATCCCGTGAAGCCCATTATCATCACTGCTACAGCAACCCTGATTCCTTAGCATCTAGCCTCCATCCTCTACTATTTCCAGCATGCCATCGAAGCTTCTCACACAGGAGCGCACGATTGGGAGGCAGCACCATCTATTGTATCGGTTTTACAGTAATCAAATTTTTTATTCTCCATACTATCAGCTTTTCTCTCTTGCATACAAGATCCTATTATCTATTGAGCACAGACATTGTATTGTTTTCTTACACTTTGAAGCTTGCCAATTTGCAAAGGGATTTGTCAGTTGAACTAGTTGTACGATAGTGAAACTTTTGCTAGAAGCTAGCAGTTTGTCAAGAATGTAGGAATTGAGCGGAGATTGTTGTAGAAAAGGTAAAGCATTCCCAATTGTTTTAACATGCCTAGCTCTGGCAATATCCCTTTGCTTATCTATTTTGCACAAGCTCCACCTTCTCAAAGCTAAGCAGTTGGCCAAAGTTGTGGGAATACCACCATTTGAAGACATAGTTATGTGGAGTGTTAGTGCATGGATTTAATTTTTTTGCATACATATGGATTGATTCCTTACATCTACATGATAGCAATCAAGTTGTAACATCCATTATGAAGGCAATTCATAGTGTACATGCAGAAAAAGGTCACCTACCAGAGCAATTTTGAGATACATGTAGACAATTGCAGATGAGAGAATAAGAATATACTCTTGTTTGCATTTTACTCAATGATAATCGCTCATCAAATCTGCAATGATATTGAAGATGGATTTTTGTTGGTTGGGCATACACATGAGGATATCATCAAGTTTTTAGCACAATCTCAAGAGAGCTACAACAAAAGGACATGGAGACTATGGATGATGACTTGATAAGAAGATGTGGGAGGCAAGTTGGTGGCCATAAGGAAGGCATAGTATGCTCCAAGGTCAAAAGAATGTATGATTATAAGAGCTTTATTCTACCTCTTTCATTTTAATAGGTGGTGATGCCCTGACATGTCATAGCAATCTACACTACTTTTGCTTTTTTTAAAGGACGAGAAACCAATAATGCAGTGGCAACAATATTCTCATGACACAACATGGGAATCTAAAGAACCTTATACTTCAATTCTGAGCAAGGAAATGTACCCAAAATGGGCTCCTATAAGAGAATTGACTGAGAAATCCAAGTGTGAAATAGAAGGCTTAAAATCTTTTATTACATACAAAGAGGTAATTCTTCAAAGTTTTCCTCATTGGAGCCTTCTTGGAAGAAATACACTACTACTGTAATTAACAAGACCTACAAGTTGATAAGGACCTTGAGAACATTCAATAGCCTATCCTACTTCAATCCAAAATCCCTCAGTCACAATCAAATACGAGAGGTGTGAAAGATGCTCAACCAAGAGGGAGCTTGAGGATCCAAAACCTTGCAGCACATAGTAGCACATTGGGTGCCTCCCCAAGCGTTTCTACATAAAGAGTAGAAGGCCAAGCTCTCAAAAGTTGAATACATGTGTGCAACACCAAGCTCTAGCTAAACAAGAGTGCTCTCCAAGATCTGATTAAATAGTTAGCCCAAGGGCTTGAACTTCACAAGCACCTTGTGAGCGCAACCCATGACGCATGAAAAGCCCAGTAGGAGTAGGAGGGAGGATACTTTTAGACTCAGAGGACATGAGACTTAAGGGGACATGCATTTATTTTTATATCATCTTCCATACAAAAGTTATATCACATTCCATCACATTACATCTACTATTTTAAGTTCAATTTAGGACATTTTGATGTGAATTATAAGTCATAAATGCCACAACAATGGCCATGTAGCCGACGAATGTGGCCTCAACCAGTTATGGTGCATCATATGCCAGATGGCAACTCACACCATTGATAACTTAGGTACAATTTTCAAAGATCACAACCTCTACCCAAGGTTTAGACCATGGTAGTAGCCCCAGCTCAACCACAATGGCAATGCTTGTAGAGCCACTCCATTGATACCAAACCCTATTGCCCTCACCAAAGACTGTCCCATGGTCCTCCAGACTAGATCATTTGTTACTATTGTGATGTGCTTGGTCATTGGAAGAGCGAGAGCGAGCTGTTCAAGAAACATCAAGTAGAAAGAGCCTCATTGCATGCCCATATTCCTGTGACACCTTAGATTCTCAATGTGCAAATCGTTGAGCTCAATGATCCAGTAGCTCCAACCGTTGACACTAGCACCACCGCCAATGTGGTGACAAGGGTGATGAATATTTCGTCAGATCCCGTGTTGCCATCTGGCCGACCAGACAAGGAGATCAAGGAGCCAATCAATTAGCAAGAGAAAGCATATGTTAGGGACACAGTTATGGAGTGGGTGCAAGATTTGCAACCTCCAATTAGTACAATGCCTAGTGTGAAAGTTCCGATGGAAACGGTTTCGGAAGTAAAGTCTGAACTTCCCTAGATTGGGTTGATTTGAGCCCCAGAGTGTGCCAGAAATCCCAAATAAGGGTGAGCAAGTGTCATTTGAAGCTGAATTTAAAATTGGACCATGTTAAAGGACCTGCAGATCAATATGTTTGTGAAGCAGCTATTGAATCTAGTGCCAACCTTCCGCCAGGAGCTTTGTCAACAATTCAATGTTCGACCTTGCCAATAGTACCAATTCTTCTAGTATGCATCGCAAGACTTCCTAAAACCAGTCTAATGGTCTGCGTTGCCCAAACCAAACTGCAGAGGTCAAAGCCTCACAGATTTACGATGAGAATGTGGCAGAGATCACAATGACATAGAAGGGAGAAGCAATTACGGATGCACTACTCGATGGTGGTTCAGGGGTCAATATTATATTCAATGATATATGCTAATGAATGGGATTCTCCGGATGGGAGCCAACACGATTTGCGGTAAGGATGGTAAATGAATGGCATGTACAACCAATGGGCCTCATTTGCAGTGTTCTGATCATAGTGGCAAACCTAACCTTTGTGGTTGCCATAGTCATCCTTCATATCGAAGATATCAGCATTGCCTACCCAATAGTGCTTAGTAGGCCATGGTTGTGGCAACCAGGTATAAAGCAAAATTGGCATTATCACCGGATCACGATATAATAGGGCAAGAAGAAGGTGAAGTTATCCATGAAAGCCTGGAGGCCAATCCATAGACACGTCTGCCACAAGTAGCTGGAGTAAACATGACAGAAGGACTTGATGACAATGAAGAGGAGGAATTCCTTCGAAACAAACCTAATATTGTGACTCTCTTTAAGGTGGATGCAGTCTCCATCCTTGACAAGTACCATTTCCTTCAGGAAAGACTGCCACACGAATCTGCCGATTGAGGATGATCCAAACCCTTTACTTGAAGCAACTGATGATACTCTGGGAGATATCCTACAGCTTTTTCAAGCCAAACAAGGTTTTGAAATGGAATTGTAGCACTCAAAATGAGTGATAGAAGATGCTTTGATGGACATGAACCATGACACAAAGAATGATCCGTGCATGATCCATGTCGGCACCAAACTCATTCCTTAGCTTTGGGGACAAAACTGAAGGAACTCCTCGGCACATTTGTTGATATCTTTTTGTGCTTATGCCTTGGCAATGTGCAAACAGAGCAAGTCAAGCAAACGCACACTCAAGCCAAGCCTTTATAGTTAAGGGGACATGCAATAAAAAATTATCATAGAATTATAAGAACAATATAAGGGTAGAGGATTGTACAAGCAATAAATAGGTTACTATATAGAAGGGTAAGACAAGGTTGCTAACCATTGAGCCAAGTAATCAAGCATAGGCATCAAGTATGAAGAGTAAAATCAACAAAATCAAACCATGGATTATGGGGCATCTTCCCAACTTGGGGACATGCTATAGATCCAGTTGTGGGGAAAGATCTGGCTGTGGCAACATGAACCATGGATACCAAAGTGTCTAAACCATGGGCAAGGTCTACATCATCTCCAAGGAAGGTTGGTAGCTTACGGGACAAGTGGCTTCTATAAACCGCATCAAGGACATGGTGAAGTGTATATAGACAGTGTATATAGACACTGGTGGGGGCTGGTTGTCTCATCTTGGGACTAACATGGTCGTCGACTATTGAAAGCCATATAAGAGTGGTCAATGCCAAGTGTTGGAGACGGGACTGTGAGGTCTCAGTAGCTAGTAGGGCAGGGCCTAGTTGGGACCCAGGGCTGATCACAACAACAATAGAGCTTGGCTTGGGTGTCACCAAGTTGTAAATATCCTAAGCAAATACTACAATTGACCTACGGTCAAAGAGTTCTTATATTTGGTCAAGAGACTTGGGTTCAACCAAGAAGGATTGACTTTAGTCAACCAAAGCATTTTGACTCTAGTCAGAAGGATTAGATTATGATTAAGGTATTTTGGTTGCTGATCAAAGTCCTTAATTGTGGTCAAAGAGGGTTGATCTCGGTCAACCAAAGAATTCATGTGTGCGCATTATTTTTGTAGGGTGGGGACACCTACAGTGACTAGGAATAGTCAAGGATTTGATTTTGCATGCAAGAGCTAACGATTAATGGGTGCCATGGCTATGTGCATTTAATTAATTGTAATGGGTTCTTAAGTGTGGTTTATTCTCCCATTATTATGGAGCTTAGCAAGTAGCCATAAGATGTCCATGCAATCGTGACCTTAGAGAGTTCCAGAAGTTTGCCATACCATGGCATGTAACTAGAAAGTAGCTAGAATGGTGCAAATAGCAGTTGCCAAATTATGGGGAGCTAGATCTCTTCACTTTTTTGTATTTCATTTTTATGAGGATAAGCCATAACACAGCTTCATGCTACAAGACATGTATTCTAATTTCTATCAAGAAATGAAAACACCTTGGGGGGCTGGGCCCTATTGCAATGTTATGTGTTATCTATGTTTCACTTCTCCCTTTCAGTCAAATTTTAGCAAAGTCAAATCAAATTATTTGAGGTGAATCATTCTATGCACGATGTAAATGAACATGCAAATTGCATTGGTATCAGAGCAAGGGTCCCTTGCAGTAGTTTGGTACTAACGGTCCAAGTCCTATTGCCTACACTAGACAAAGTCTGTGTGTAAGGGGGTGACGGGATTCAAGAGTAAGGGGCTTATGTCATGGAAGGAAAAAAGGGACGAAATAAGGATGGCTATTTTGGATGTTTTTCCCTTGGTGCGTGACATAACGATCCAAGGGAAAATGAGCCAGGCTATAAAGGAAATGTCACCTCAATGGTTGTCAAGTGTGTGGGAAATAGCACCATGAGGTCTAGAGCATGGAGTGCTATTTCCCATGGTACCACCCTATTTCCCACGTATTTCTCCTCTATTTCCCATGGTGCATTTGCACAACATAACAGAAATAGCTATTTCCCACCTTTTCCCCATCCATGACATAAGGCTCTAAGTGGGGGAGAACATGTCTTGAGATGTTGATTTGCTTCTTTATAGGAGAGATAGTGTCGATTAGTTCGTCTATACACAAGCATGATCCAAGTTCTTAGAATCGCCCTTATTGCATGCCCTCCATCACTTGCAAATGACAAATTCTCCTACGTCAGATGGCTTCATTACCTGCACCATTAGACTCATAGGTGTGTGGTTTAAGAGGACCTATCTACACCAGGATCTAGGCATAGCTCTCGAATTACCCAACCTTGTCACCATCATAACTCTCTTGCTCTAGCCCCAACCACAATCTAATCTTGGCTTCTGGCAAGAGAGTTCATAAGAGAGCAAAAGATAAGCTCATCACACGGGCATGGGCGTACAACGTGAACGCATGTCGCAATCCTTTCGAGCAAAATCTACAAGCTACAATAATCCTGCGTAGGAAATGTGTGAAGATCCCAATTTGGATTGTTAAGGCCTACTGATATCCTTTTGAAGTGGACTTTTATATTTCACCACTCAAACATGATGATATAGTCCTTGGAATGCCTTGGTTCCATCACAAGGCTGTAAAGCTATCTATACCACAGAGAGTTCTAGAGTTTGTACATAAGGGTAAAGCCCAATGGATTGTTGCTAAGAACAGAGGGGAGACCATCCCTATTGTATCATATACTTTCATTGGCAAAGTAATAAAGTCTGCAATTTCTATGTACATGGTTTTCATTAAAGATAAGAATTGAGTATGCATGATGCGCCTCTAATAGAGAGAAATTTCAGCACCTTAAAATCTTTAAAGATTGTTTTTAGATGCCTTGCTAAGGGAGTTACCCTCTGAGAGACTAGAGGATCATCAAGTAGAACTTATGCCAGAGAGTGGTCCCTTGATTACCCACCCTATCGAGTAAGTGCAACATAGGAAGAGGAGATTATGACTCAAGCGTAGAACTTGTTTTCTTTTAGCCCAGCTCCTCTTCCTTTTACTCGTTTGCACTTTTGATACAGAAGAAGGATGGTTCTTTTCGGATGTGCATAGATTATTGCACTCTGATGACCATCAAGAATAGATTCCCCATTTCGTGCATAGATGATGTGTTGGATAAATTGAATCAAGCTTGAGTATTCAGTGGGATAGATCTCAAGAGCGGGTATCACCAGGTTCACATACAATTGCAAGACGTGCATTAGACTGCAATAAGAACTACCTTCGCACTGTATGAGTATTTAGTGATGCCTTTTGGTTTGACAAATTCCCCTGCCACTTTCAATAGAATGATGGATCACATATTCAAACCTTACTGGCATTTTACAAGTACCTTGTTTGATGCAATAATAGTCTTTTTGATTTCTGAAGAAGAACACAAAAAGCATCTTGACATTGTCTTCCAAGAACTATGTAATCATCAGCTTTATGCAAACATTAAGCAAAGTGAATTCTTCTTAAAAGAGATCCATTGCCTTGGCCATATTATTTCTAAGGATGGAATTTATATGGACCCTACTAAAATGCAAGCTATTCAAGAATGGCCTAAATTGAGGTCCACATATGAAGTACGTAATTTCTTGGGACTTTGTTCCTACTATAGGAGATTTATTAGACATTTTGCTAATATTACGGCTCCACTTCAAGATTTGAACAAGAAAAACACACCTTTTAAATGGGAAGAGTGGCGGAGGAAAGCATTCAAGACTCTCAAAGAGAAATTGACAATAGAACCAATTCTTGTTGTTCCTAATTTGTATAAATCATTTGATGTGGATTGTGTTGCATATGAAGAGTGTATTGGAGCTGCCCATCACCAAGATGGTCACGTGGTGGCCTATGAAAGCCATAAATTGTGAGATGAAGAAAGGCATATGGGGATCTACAAGAAAGAGCTGGCTGTAGTACATGCCTTAGCCACCTAGAAGAACCACCTCTTGGGAGCTGATTTTATAGTTAAGACATATCATCGAAGTTTTAGATACTTCTTAATGTAGATGAAGCTCTCAGAGAAGCGTATGCTATGGGAAAACATGTTGTCCATGTTTCATTTTTAGAGTACCAATACACAAGGATTCCATAACAAAGTGGTAGTTGCCTTGTCTAGAAGACCTCAAGTCCATAATGTCACTACTACAAAAAATTCATGTATGTACACATTGTTTTTGCATGGTGGGGATGCCCAGAGTAACTAGGATTAGTCAGGGATTTGATTTAGCATGCAAGAGCTAACAATTAATGGGTGCCATGGCTATGTGCATTTAATTAATTGTAACACATTCTTAGGACTAGTTTATTCTCCAATTTTTATGGAGCTAGCAACTAGCCATAAGGTGTCCATGTGACCTTGACCTTAGAGAGCTCCAAAAGTTTGCCATACCATGGCATGTAGCTAGAGAAGTAGTTGGAATGGTTATAAGTGACAATTGCCAAATTCTTGGGAGCTAGATCTCTTCACGTTTTTGTATTTTGTTTTTATGAAGATAAGTTGTAAAGCATATTCACGATGCAAGCCTTGCATTCTTATTTTTATCAAGAAATGAAAACACCCTTGGGGGAGGGGGGGCATTTCTCATTTGGGTACGTGTCTACTTGAAGTTTGATAACCTTAGCTTCCAGCTCATGTACCATTAAGGCATGCTGGTTGGTTTTGGCATCCAATCTCTTCCTGCGAACAAAATGGAGAGGAGACAGCTAGAAGCAAGCTGCGAACTAATCGACTGGGTGAGCTTCGAGGCCTTGAAGGCAGAGAGAGTATTCACTTGGCACAAAAGACACTCAGATGAGACTAGATAGGTTTCATTTGTCGAAGAAAGGCGATTGGATAACACCGAGAGTCCAAGGAAGAGTCATGAAGGAGTACTTTGACTCAGATCACTTCCCAATACAGGTTCACTTCGACCTTCTGACAGACTCGACTCCAGCGAAGGGTCCTCTACCCTTCAAGCTCAATGTATCGATGATAGGGCGAAAGAAAGTATAGCCGCAGAGTGGGGGAAAGCGGCTAGCAGTCAGAGCAACCCAGTCAAAAAGTGGCTACAGTGCATGCAAGCAGTCACCAGGGTGGCCAAAGACTTCGGAAGAGATAATGCAAAAAGAGGGGGACACCAAATTAGACTAGCAGAAGTAGCAAGGGAATCACTAGTCTAGGCATTGCAAGAACAATCTAAAGACAGCCACTTAAGCTCACTACTGAGTACTACTGAAGGCTTTCTTCGAATGCAGGAACACGAGAAGCTAAAGGCAGCGCGCATCCAACTGAGACACAAATGGATGATAGAGGGGGACAGACCCAGCGTAATGTTCTTCAAAGCGGTCAAAGACAAAAGGAAAAGGGAATGCATCACAATGATTCAGAATGAATGAGGGGATATAGTGATAGAAGACAGAGATAGCAGAAGTCTTTGCTACACACCTTAGCAGAATAGCGGGCTCTAGGCCAGAAAAACCAGAGAACTATGAAGCAAGGATGGACCAACTCCTAGCAAAGATGCTAAGGAGAGTTAACAATTACGAAGACACCATGCTACAGAGGCCCTTCTCAGAGGAAGAAATCAAATTTACAGTAATGCAAATGCCTATGGAAAAAGCGTCGGGACCAGATGGAATCCCAATGGAATTCTACCAACACTATTGGGCACTGTGTTAAAACGAGCTAGTCCAACTGATCCAATGGTTATGCAAGAAGGGAACAATGCCTAGGTCCTTAAACACAGGGATAATCAAGTTGATCCCCAAAAGCCACAACAAGCTAGCTCCAAATCAATGGAGACCCCTGGCAATGCTTAATACGACCTACCAGATCATAGCCAAACTATTGGCTAACAGAATCAAGTTTATCCTAGCAAGAATCATGCATCAGAGACAATACGGTTTCATCACATGAAGGAACATCAAAGATGTAGTCCTCAATGCTTTGATAGCAATAAATTACACAATGGCACAAAACAAGCAATACGTGATGCTTATAAGACATGGACCTGGAAAAGCATATGACAGAGTCTCTTGGGATTTTATCTTAGCTACAATGAGAGCGGTGGGATTTGGGGAGAAATTATGTGCTATGGTTAACATGCTTTTTACAAATGCCTGGGCTCAGATAGTGGTGAATGGGTATCACTATAAGAGCTTCGAATTACAGAGATCAGTTAGGCAAGGGTGCCCATTGGCCCCCCTGCTGTTTGCCATAGTCACTGAACCACTACTGAGCCAAATAGATTGGCACCAAAACAGAGGATCACTGAAAGGACTACCACTCCTGGATGGTACAACCTACTGTGCACAGTTTTTTGCAGACAACAACACAAGCCTCCTAGAGGGGACCGAAGATAACATTGTAAAGTTCATGGAGATCTTGAATGAATTTGCAGATCTGTCAGGATCAAAAATTAACAGCAGCAAAACAGAAGCCCTTTGGCTCTCAGGGACTGATCAGCCACAATGGGCGGACAAATTCGACTTCAACTGGGTCCCAAGAGGACGTATAATCAGATATCTTGGCTGCCCAATCGGGGTAGGAGTGTCCCTAAAAGACCAATTTGAGTGGGCATTCCAAAAAATCTCAGCAAAGTTTGACAAGTGGTCGGGTAGAATGCTTTCACTCACAGGGAGGCTAACAGTAGGCAAGCATGTTTTGGAATCAGTGTTAGTCTACATTCTATCTCTAATGCCCTCCTCAAACAACTGCCTGAAGAAAGTTGATAGACGCATAAACAATTTCGTTTGGGAGGGAAGATGGCATGCCTTTAGTGCAGACCTACTCTTCATAGCAAAAGAGGAAGGAGTGGGGCTAAGGCGAATGAAAGACAAGAATAATGCCCTATGCATGAAGACACTAATGCAGTTGGGAAGTGATCAACCATGGGCAAAAATGGCACTAGACCTCATTGGCAGGAATGCCCCACGAGGGATCAGAACACCTTGGCAAGATATGATACTGGCGGACAGAAAGCTCAAAGTCCCCTCCACGGCAATATTGTCAGAATTACTCCGTCTGTGGAAGACTAAAGCAGAGGGAAGTTACTAGGGCGGATGCAGAAAATTGCAAGGTGATGCCTCACTGGGAAGATCCTTATGGCTTATAGACTGGGCCCTAAAAGATCCACCTGCGTATGCAGTAGCTAATCCAAGAATGGCATCTAGGCTGTATGGTAAAGGATTGATCACCTTCAGGAAAATTTGGGATCCAGGAGGAGCACAATGGATGGACGTGGAGCAGCTAACCAGAAGATACCAACCGTCCAGAGCAGAAGGTGTTGGGGTAAAGGCACATTGCCAACCCTTCATTAAAAGATAGGACACCTATGACTGTCTTAAGACAGTCATAGGACAAACCTAATCCTAATAAAACATAAGTGAGTTTGTGGTGTGGCTCATTGTACTTCACACCCGCACTAGAGTGTCACTCTCTCTCACTCTCACTCTCTTGCTCTCTCTTCCACTTCTCTTCCCCTCTCAACTGGTATCAGAGCCTACCTAGCCTCCTCTCCCTAGCCTACCTAGCCTCCTCTCCCTAGTCTACCCTTTCCGTACGGACGCACGGACAGCGCCGTACGACCGTACGTCGTCCGTACAGTCGTACGGACGGACTGCGACGGCGCATTTCACCTGCAGGGCAGCAGACCAGTGCGCAGGCGGCGCAGCAGATCAGGGTACGGCGGTGCATTTCGCTGCAAGGCGACAACACGGGCGTAGGCGTGGGCTGTGGCGTAGGCACGGTTGCAGGCGGCGCGGGCTGTACAGCAGCTACACAGCTGCAGGGTGGAGCTGCATCAAGCAGCTACACAGCTGCAGGGCGGAGCTGCATCAGGCAGCTACACAGCAGCCAGGGCGGAGCTGCATCACGCAGCTACACAGCACAGCAGCCAGGGCGAAGCTGCAGCGTCGCGCAGCCTACTCCAAGGGCAGCCGTACAGACGACGGTCGTACGGACTGCCGTACAGTCGTACGGATTTCCGTACAGCTGTACGGACGACGCCGCCACACCCACAGGAAGTTACATCAGAGCTTTTTTTTTCGATCTGTGTGCAGCAGGGAGGTACATTTTCTCGGGATCTGTGTCCAAAGATTTTTTTTTCTTTGGATCTTGCTGTTGTACAAGTACAGCAAGTACGGAAGTAAGGAAGAAAGAGAGTTAAAAACAGCATTCTGCTCTTCATTCCTCTTGATTCAGGGTCATTTTTCAGTTCACAAAACTATCTTATCTTGAAAGTACAGCAAGTACTTTCATTCATCTCGTGCTTGAGGTGAAGAGAACCACAGTGTGTGGTTGATTGCACAGTTATTCTGTTCTGGGAATGTAATGCCTTGATTTTGCAAGAGGATATATGCTTTTACTGGGTTGAATCTCAGTTTACAGGTGAGCAGATCATAGGGCTTTTGCCCGAAAGGTGATGCATTGTATGCCTTGAGGCAGTGTGGTGCCAGAGAGCACACTTTTGTCTTGATTTCCGCAGTGTCGAGGTGACATTTTCTTGCAGGTCACATTTCTTGTGCAACACTCAGAGAACTTCAGTTGAGCCACGCTTGGCCAGGGCGCATCGAGTTTACTCGGTCCCTAACTGTCCATCGTTGACAGTGCTCAAAAGGTTCCTCATTGAGTGTTTGTACGTTGGGATCTGTGTATGTCATTTCTACACAGGGCAGTATATGCATTACACTGGTGGATATTTTTTTTTGTCAGAGAGATTTTCATGTTGCATGCTACCTCAGTGTTGAGGTGTTCTCCACTTGATTCAGTTGTCAGATCAAGGGGCTTTTGCCCAAACTTTGTTTGATAGCACTTGGGATACCGACAGAGATCTTCAGATGCATTTTCTCCCCTTGGTCTAAGGGTGATTGCTTGGGATTTATCCCCTTTACTGTTGCAGGCTTTGTGACAGGCTGAAGGATCATTTACTGTTTTTTGGGTGTTAGTCAAGTGGTTTCTGCAATTTAACTCAGTGCAAGACCTCATCTGAGGTGGGAGAAGTGATCAGTACAGTCAGGACAGCAGTGTTTACAGCAGTGTTGGTGGTTTTGTCAGATGATTATGCACTGTTAAGCACTTGTTGAGCAGCAGCAGTCTGAAATTACTGTTCTTTTATGCCTCTTTGAGCTCAGAACAGTGTGTCAGAAGGTACAGTTTTTGCAGGGTCATTTACTGTTTTGCTGCAGCTTTTACTGACAGTAAAAACAGCACCATTGAGAGTGCAGATTTGCTCTTGAATAGAGCAGGTTTTTCTGAGAAATCAGAACTTTTATTCAGTCTTTTTACTTCCAGGGTGTCAGGTACTTTCCTCATCTGATATGGCATCAGGGGGAAGTGATGCTTCAATTCTGAACATAAAGAAACTGGAAGGAGCACACAACTATCCATTATGGGCAGAACAATGCTTGAATGTACTTCTGTTAAAGAAGATTGCTAAGCCCATAAGGGTGAAGGGTGTCAAGCCATCTGACATGTCAGCTGATGACTGGGAAGAGCTTGACTTGTCCGCGAGGGCAGCTATCATGCTCACTATTTCAGACACTCTTGTGTTCAATGTACAGGCTGAAAAGACCTCTTATGGTCTATGGCAAAGACTAGAAGAATTGTATGCCCAAAAGAGCTCAGCCAGTAAGGTTTATTGGCTGAAGAAGCTGGTTGATCTTCGCATGAAGGAAGGTACAGCTATGACCTCACACTTGAGTGAGTTTAATGCTATCTTTACACAGCTGATTGCACAGGGGTTGAACCTTGATGAGGAATTCAAGGCTACTTTCTTGCTGTGTACCCTTCCTGAGAGTTGGGACACTTTCAAGACCACCCTGTCTAATTCCAATGTCACTCTTATTTATGCTGATGTAGAGAGCTCTCTCCTTATGGAGGAGATGAGCAGGAAGAATAATGCGGGCAGCAAGTCTTCAAATGCTTTGCAGGTACAGGACAGAGGCAGGACTCAGCAGAAGGGGAGATCTGCTAGTAAGTCCAAATCCCGCAGTCAGTCCCGTGGCAAAAAGGACATTGAATGCTTTTATTGTGGCAAGAAGGGACATGTGAAGTCGAAGTGCTTCAAGTTCATACGGGATCAGAAAGCCAAGAAGGCTGAAACAAAGGATGCAAGCAAAGGCAAAGGCAAGGCCAAGGCAGATGACTTGGATGCAGTGAATGTTGCAGCAGAGGACAGTGACAGTGACATACATGATGTTTTATGCTCTTCTGCTGTAATAGCACATGCTTTGGTTATTGATGGCCATGACATGCACACCTGGCTCTTGGATTTAGGTGCCTCTTTTCATGTTACTCCTCATAGGGAGTGGTTTACTTCCTACACAGGTACTCATGGAGTTGTTCATCTTGGGAACAACTATGCATGTCAAATTGCAGGGATTGGCAGTATACAGATAGTATTTCCTGATGGACGCACATTCATGCTTGATGGTGTCCGCCATGTGCCGCAAATCAAGAAAAATCTGATTAGCACTGGCTTATTGGATGACAGTGGTTACCACACCACATTTGGGGATTCCAAATGGGTGATTACTGATGGCCATACTGTAGTGGCTGAGGGTTTTAAGAGTGATACCTTGTACCCTCTTCATGTTTCCAGTGTGGGTAATCATGTTGTTGCCATAACCGAGCTGCCAAAGGTTTCATTGTGGCATAGCCGGTTGGGACACATGTCTGTTAAAGGAATGCAAGAACTGTCACGTTTGGGTTATCTGCCGCCTCTTTCTTTTTCAGATTTGCCTACTTGTGAACATTGCATATTTGGCAAGCATTCTGTGACTCCTCATAAGAGGAGAACTCCCCAGAATAGAGCACCGCTTGATCTAGTGCACACTGATTTGTGTGAGATGCCACCGTTATCACTAGGGGGTGCAAAATATTTTATTACTTTCATTGATGATGCCACACGTAAGGTGTGGGTCTATTTCTTGAAGCATAAGGGAGATGCCTTAGATGCTTTCAAGAAGTTTGTCGCTCAGGTAGAGAATCGGACAGGTCGTAGGCTGAAATGCCTCAGATCCGATAATGGGGGTGAGTATGTGTCACATGCTTTTGTGCAGTTTTGCCAAGCTAAGGGCATCAAACAGGAACTCACAGCCCCTCATAATGCATCTCAAAATGGTGCAAGTGAGCGGATGAATCGAACTATTCAGGAAAAGGTTCGATGTATGTTGTCTTATGCTGCATTACCCCATGGCTTTTGGGCAGAAGCCGTGCAAACAGCAGTTCACATTATTAACAGGTCGCCAAACAAGGCTTTGGAGTTGAAAGTGCCAGAGGAGGTGTGGTCTGGCAAGCCACCCTCATATAAGCACTTACGTGTATTTGGCTGCGAGTGCTTTGCTCATGTACGCAAAGAACTACGCACCAAACTGGATCCAAAGTCTATCAGATGCATCTTTATGGGTTATGGTGACGAAGGTGAAATGGGGTACAGGTTATGGGATCCCGTTAAACGGAAGATTATACGCAGCAATGATGTCATCTTTAAAGAGGATAGTGTACACAAGGAACCCGTGCAACCTGTGGAATACAGGAGGGTTATTTATGATGATGTTGGACAGCAAAGAATGCCCATTTATATGCAGCAGCAGGCTGCTGCAGATCACCCTGTTCAAGAGGGTATACAGGCTGAAAATCAGCCAGATAATGTTGCCAATGATCCACCACTGGATGTGCCAACAGATGGGGCTGTAGAACAGCCAGATATGGTGGTACAGCCACCCGTCATGCATGAACAACAGGCTGGACAGCAGCCTAATGCGGAACATTTTGTTAGGAGGAGCTCCCGTGCACAACGGCCTCCTGCCAGGTTTGTTCCAGGAGCCAATAATGTGGCTGATTTTATCATGCTGACAGATTGTGGTGAGCCTTCCAGCTTCAAGGAAGCTATGGGAAGAACAGAAAAAAGGAAGTGGGAGAAAGCCATGCAATCTGAAATGGACTCCCTACTTCAGAATGATACATGGGACTTGGTGCAGTTACCTGCAGGCAGAAAAGTTTTGCCATGCAAGTGGGTTTACAAAGTCAAAGTGGATTCAAATGCTTTACCAAGGTATAAGGCCAGATTGGTTGCCAAGGGATTTAAGCAGGAGAAGGGCATTGACTTTGATGAGATCTTTTCCCCTGTAGTCAAGATGACTACTTTGAGAGCAGTGTTAGCTCTTGTTGCTCATGATGACATGGATTTATGTCAGATGGATGTGAAGACAGCTTTTCTTCACGGAGATCTCCATGATGAGATCTATATGAGTCAGCCAGAGGGATATGCTGTTAAAGGGAAAGAGCAGCTTGTGTGTAAGCTCAAAAGGAGCTTGTATGGACTCAAGCAGGTACCAAGAGAATGGTACAAGAAGTTTGATGCCTTCATGCAGTCCCAAGGGTATCATCGGTGTGAGACCGATCATTGCTTATACACCAAACGGGCAAAGGATGGCAGTTTGATGCTACTCATTCTGTATGTGGATGACATGCTTATTGCCAGTAAATCTCAGCATGAGATTAGTGCTTTGAAGAAACAACTGCATAAGTCTTTTGACATGAAAGACTTGGGTGATGCAAATCATATTCTTGGCATGCGTATTACTCGTGACAGGTCCAAGGGACTTTTGTTTCTGTCACAGAAAGAGTACATTGACAAAGTACTGCAGCGCTTTAAAATGGAGGGGGGGAAGTCCATTAGTACCCCGTTGCCTCCACATTTAAAACTCAGCAGTAAGGACAGCCCCAGATCATATGATGATAAGGCTGAAATGGCCAAGGTTCCGTATGCATCTGCAGTTGGATCTTTGATGTATGCCATGGTTGCCACTCGTCCGGATATTGCTTTTGCGGTGGGAGTCATCAGCAGGTACATGGCAAATCCAGGCAAGCGGCACTGGGAAGCAGTGAAAGGTGTCTTGAGGTATCTCAAGGGTACCAAAGATTTGTGCATATGCTATGGTAGGCAGGATGCATTGGTGCATGGTTTTACAGATTCAGACTATGCAGGGAATGCAGATAACCGGAAGTCTACTACCGGTTATATTTTTACATTTGCAGGAGGTGCTATATCATGGGTGTCTCGGTTGCAGAAATGCGTTGCACTGTCAACCACAGAAGCTGAATATGTTGCAGCCACTGAGGCTTGCAAGGAAGCAATATGGCTTACTCGGCTGGTGGGAGATTTGGGCATTACAGGAGATATGCCAGTTTTGCATTGTGATAGTCAGAGTGCTATCATGTTGGCAAAGAATCCGGTCTTTCATCAGAAGACCAAGCACATAGAGGTGAAATATCATTTCATCAGGGAGGTACTGGAAGACAAGCGACTTGAGCTTGTGAAAGTGCATACTGATGATAATCCTGCAGATTTGCTCACTAAGAGCTTGCCTACAGAGCGGTTTGCACATTGCCGCCACATCATGGGATTAGGATGAGACCATTCTTACTTTATGGTCTTGTATACAGTAACTGTATATTGCTGTAATTTTTTATTCTTTTCTCCCCTTTAGGCACATTGGCCTTTAGGTGGGAGGTTGTTGGGGTAAAGGCACATTGCCAACCCTTCATTAAAAGATAGGACACCTATGACTGTCTTAAGACAGTCATAGGGCAAACCTAATCCTAATAAAACATAAGTGAGTTTGTGGTGTGGCTCATTGTACTTCACACCCGCACTAGAGTGTCACTCTCTCTCACTCTCACTCTCTTGCTCTCTCTTCCACTTCTCTTCCCCTCTCAGAAGGGAGGTTCATGCAAGGTTTAATCAACAGCTTGAAACCGGATTGCCCAACGAGCCTCGCTTGCATGGAGGCACAAGACTTCAAGGGATTTTTATGGCAATCAGGGAAAGAATATCCTAAATTAACTCTGCATGATTTCAAAGAAAGACAAGGCAGTGGTGCTGTGCTGACAGCAAAAACCCACTGGAAATTCCATGCACCTGGTTAATGAGGCTGAGGAGAAGTTGGAAAGCGGCTCCCCCCAAACTAAACCTTTTGGTTTGGAGGGTTCTAATGGGAAAGCTCCCAACTAGAGTGAGACTTGCCAAGTGGAACCCGAGAATTTCTCCACTGTGCTCGCTCTGTAACAACTTCAGTGAGACCCACATGCACCTTCTGTGGGAATGTCCAATTGCCCAGGAACTGTGGAAGGAAATAGAGGCAAGATTAGCAAGAATGAATGTGCAGGTCAAGATCAATTGGAAAACTGCCTTATTGGGAGACAAGAAAAAGCACGACGACTTAACCCATCAGATGCTACAAGTGATTAGAGCCCTAGTTAGATACCATCTGAAAGCAAAGGAACGATATCGTATTCCACAGAGCACCTAGATCTAGGATCCAGGATCCCAATGGAAAAAAGCTTCGAGGAAGTGGGCGCTCACTGCCCTTTTTGGAAAAAAAAGGGAATATCTGATTGCCCAGGATCTGTAGAAGGAAATAGAGGCAAGATTAGCAAGAATGAATGTGCAAGTCAAGATCAATTGGAAAACTGCCTTACTGGGAGACGAGAAAAAACACAATGACTTAACCCATTAGATGCTACAAGTGATTAGATCCCTAGTATTAGATACCATCTGGAAGCATAGGAACGATATCGTATTCCACAGAGCACCTAGATCTAGGATCCCAATGGAAAAAAGCTTCGAGGAAGTGCGGGCGCTCACTGCCCTTTTTGGAAAAAAGAATGCCTTGTCAAGGCTGTGGGTTTAAAGCTAGTACCTCCACACTGGAAGGTGAATTGTAATTATTTATTTCCTTTAATACATTAAACTTTACCGCAGGAAAAAAAACTAGGCCGTGCAAACCCCCCTCTCACGTCGTCGTATAGATGATTGTAGTGCTAACCTCAATAGTCTCCCTCTAGGTAAGGCCCAAACCCTATGAAGATAAGTGACCATTTGGAAGATGGCATCAATGTGGAGTGGTGTCATGACAAACTTTGCTTTTTTCAAATTTTTGGTCCTGAATTTTTCGGGCATTGGTGGAAACCCAAGTGCTTTTGTAATTGCATTAAGTGTCACCTTAAGCTCCATCCAATCTGCTCCATGTCGGTCTCTTATATATGTCGTGTAGGTGTTTTATTAGCTGATCCTTGACATTTGGCAGCCCAAATGAGGGAAATACAAATTGTACTCAATGGTTCTAACATCCTCGTGCCTCCCTAGAGGAAAGAGGGAATGTGCTCTAAGAGGGACTCCCCCGATGTGGGGATGGCTGGGTAGTGCTAGCACTAATCTTAGCCATAAAATTTCTAGCTTATTTGCATCCCCTGCATGGGTCCCCGCAACTAAATTGAGTAGGGATGTGTGCTTGAAGTCAAGTCATAGATGAACATGCTTTGATGCACCTTCATTGGTAAAACAAGGTGGAAAACCTCCATGGCCCTACTTGATGAGGGTGCTCATTGCCATGAATATATGGATCATTTGTAAAACATGGTGGCAAACCACCATGGCTCCGCTTGATAAGGGTGCTCATTGCCATGAATATTGAGGGATCCCGATTAGATCATATATGGCCAACTTGCCTGCTACATCAACAACCGCCACAAGAGCTAGATTTGCATATTGGATTGACCATTCAATTGTGTACATTTACATAAAAGTTATGGGCATGGTTGCTAGGGTCCCAGTGGTCTCCCAAATAAGATTTCTTTTAGAATCCTTCACACATATGTACACAATTAATATGGCATTGTCACATCTAAAACATATTTAAATAAATCTAAGAATATTTTAAAGGCATTCAAGCACTTAGCATCATAAACAAAGGTCTTAAATTTACAAGAGACAAAGGTATGAATTATGAACATGCACAGGGTGGATGATATATAATGACATCCTTACGCCCTTAGCATCTCAAGGATGATGTGGTAAAGCACTGTTCAAATATTTCACCTCAATCATACCAAAGGGGAAAATGCAAGCACTCATGTTTTATTCTTAATTTTTTTGCTAATCACATGCAAGCTAGCTTGCAAGCCCAACACATATTTGCATACTGAAAAAAGTAAATCTTTTATTCACCATGGAGAATTACAAAGAGCCAGCATTGGATGGCAACAAGTGTCTTATGCCACAATCCAAACAAATTACAATCTTTTGTAGACCCATGGCCTAGTAGTTTTTGGAGACATACTTGGCAAGTTCCCAAGTACTATCTTAACAAGTATTTCCTTTGTGGTGCCTTTGACGATGGTCCCTTTGCATCTACAACTGACTTTGGAGGACCTAACTTGCCTCTTGGAGAAGGTTTCTAAGCAAATGCAGGGGCCTTTCCTTCTTTCTCTTTTTTGGAATCGTCTTCTCTAGTGTCTCTTTGTCATAGGGATTTTTCACACCCATGTGCATGTTAACAAAATACTTTAGCCACCATGTCCTTGACCAAGCCTTTGTGAGCCATGCTTCCACTCCCTTTCACATTTTTGGAATGAGTGCCAGTAGCATTCTCAGCCCAAATGATATCACCCATAGTTTCTTGCTTATTTCATTTGTCCATGATAACATACTAGATCTCATCATTTTTATCACTACATCTCTAGTTTTCTTGGATTTTCTTTGGACAAATGTCAAAAGTATTACACCATGTATACCTGCACAAAAAGGTCAGTAATAGTGTTTGAAATGGATACTTTTGGTTAGTAAGTTTTGGTTTATCACGTCTCAACTCAATGCATCTATTGTCACCGCATCAAGCCCTAGACAATAGTACTAAGATGGCCACACGCAGAAACATATTACAATAGTTGCAAGCATACATATAGAATGTAATATACTTGTTTCTTTCTTGCTATAAAATACTTGTTGTTTTTGTAGACGTATATGACATTTTCCTTACTAACTACTATTTTCTTGCTATAAAATACTTGCTATTTTTCTCAAGAATATGTAACTTTTCCCTTACTACGTACTATTAAATGCAAGCATTAGGTACTCTTCAAAGAACATGTTACATATATACTAGTAACTAGAAAAAGGCAAGTCCGCAAACTACTACTATTGAGTAGTTGATGTAGCAATGGAGATGTGATACAGTAGGTTGTGACATACGAGGGTGTCACTGACCCAAAAAATTGACAACAATGTCGAAGATATGCTGCATTCTAACTATAATCTATGTTAAATGATGCAAGGTTGAAGAAGACCGCATAGTCAGTGTGGGTAGAGTGATCCAAGGGTTGCATAAAATTTGGGGCTGTAGGTGCAGGTATGATATTCAGCTCTGCTAAAGAAAAGGCCCATAAAATAGACAAGGTACAGCAACCTGTCAAACCTGTATGCTCAACTGGCACGAGCTAAAGGTCATCTACTGTGTTCATGCTAAACATCCATCGGCATGGGATGTAGCATATGTCAAAGGCTCAAGGTGGAGCTGACAGTATAAAGGCCTAGAAGCCTAGAATGTCACTGAAAAATCATATGGCATCCTTGAGACATATGAGATACCGAATGATGATGTAGAGATTGATCTGAAGTCCTAGATCCAACCACTAATCTACATTAAGTATGGACTGTATACAATAGCCATAAGTGCATGCTAAAACACTGAGGTTCCTCGGGTTGCAATATGGCTGAATCTGGTGATGTCCACAGCACTGGGGCAGGACCATGCTGATGCATAAATATCCCCATGCCGAGAAACGATATGTTGATCGAAAGAGGTGGTGATCGCTGGATCCAAGGGTGGTGCAATGCGGCATGACTGAGCCAATACTGGACTGTCCTAAAGATTGATTTGCTGATTTGTACTATTAACAGAAACTATGTTCAAGGTATGCTCTATGTCAGAGGCGAAAGCCTCAATGATGGATGCCGGAATGGAATCACCTGAAGAGCTCAATGCACTGTGGCATGTATCTCCACATGTGGCAGAAGTTGTGAGCACCTCATACTGAGGACTTACATGCCATAAATCTGCATGACCATAACTGAACTCGTGTTGTTTATCTGCATCATCCGGCATGACAGTAAATGGAGTCGGATACATGTGTGAATGGAAGCGTGGATGTACATCACTCTAATCATAGTGTGCTTATGTAGATGGGATTGCCTCGTGCTGAGGGCTTATCGTTAAACGAGCCTCATGTTGAGGTCTTACTATCAAATATGCCTCATACTGAGGGATCCAAAACTGTGGGTTGATCCATGCTAATGTGTGGTACATCTGTGTCTAATCTCTCAAGATCAAAGAGGGCTTACTATCAAGTATGCCTCATGCTGTTGAGGGCTTACAATCAAATATGCATGATCAAAAATTGTGGGTTGATCCATGCTAATGTGTGGTACATCTATGTGTGATCTCTCAAGATCAATGAGGCTCGAGTCTACATCTTAAATGGGTTTCTGTGGCAATGAATGGTCAAAGTAGGTTCTATTTCCACTCATGGATCTCATCTGGAGACATGACTGGTATATTTCATCAACTATGTGATGTGAATAATTCCATGTTGGAGGCGATCTGGTGATGTTTGCTAGAGGCTTACCTATGTGCCAGGGAGAGTGTCTACCCATGAGAACATTGTAGAAACTACAACTACACCAAGTCATGTGATGGAAGAACGTGTGTATGCAAAGGATCACACCTAGGTGACAATTGGGTGTCAGGAGTAGCCAAGAGGCTGTACAAGGCTGATGTATGTGTGAATAGGAACCAATGCCAAAAATTATTCAACAATGTGTGACTTTACATGGGTGGCATGTGTGTGCAAGATGTGTGCAACAATCCTGCATCCGATAAAGATCACTGCCAAGTGTCAAATTATGTGATAGACTACTAAGTGCCAAGAGACCGAGCTGGTGTCAGATGTATGATGTGTAGCCGATTTTAGAATCGAAGGGACTGACGCCACTAGGAACTAATCGAGTAATTGACAAAATATGAAGAGGGGAGAGGAGAAGAGTGAAGATGAGGAGAGAGGGCACAGCTAGAGAGCTCACCACAAATGACTAATTGTAAACTAGATTTAGTTAAAAATGTAGAATATATAAAAATCCTTTTAGGTTTAGGGATAGGGCATCTAACCCTTTCCTTTACAACACTCTATTGGGTTAGTGCTATGCACATATGATCACATGATGTTGAGCATGGTTTCTCAACAACTTCCCTCAAGATCAACATCATGAAGTAGGCCTTCTCTCAAGATGATGATTTTGGGGAATCGAATAAGTACTGAGCATTACATTCCATCACACCCCTTTAATGGGAATGTCCTTCCTCTGCATCAAACGAAGAGCTTATCGGTGCTTCTCGAAAAGCTCTTTACCGAGTGGTTTGGTAAAGATGCCTGCAACATTCTCTTTGCTATCATAATGCTATGGTGTGATATCACCAAGTAATATTCTTTCTCTGATGAAGTGCTATTTGACATCAATGTGCTTTGTCGTGGAGTGATATATTGGATTCTTCGCCAATGCTTAAGCCGATTGATTATCACAGTATATTGTTGTTGACTTTGATTCATTAAAGTAGTCTATTTTTTACAATAGTCTTCTAATCCATATAGCCTCACATGCACCTATAGTGAGTGCTCTATATTCTACTTCAGTTGAAGACCAAAAAACAGTTGGTTGTTTGTTGACAACCATGATATAGAACCTTGACCAAGGAAAAATGCATATCCATGTGTCGATTTGCTGGTCTCATGATCTCCGGCTTAGTCACTATCACAGTATCCATACAACCTTGGATGATTTCCTCTCTATTCTATTCCAAACTATCTTGTACCTCTAATGTATCCCAAGATTCTTTTGGCTACATTCCAGTGAGACTGTTTTGGATTTGACATAAACTGTGCAAGTGAGCTTACCGCATAACAAATATCCAACCATGTGATAGTCAAATATATAAGAGATCCTATGAGCTACCGATAGTACCTGTCATTGACTCTAGGCTTTTTTGAATCTTTTGTAAGTTTCAAACTCTATTCCATTGGAGTAGCTCCAATCTTGCAATCTGCCATATGAAACTTCTTCAAGAGATTGTCAGCATATTTTAGCTGACTCATGAAAGTGCTGTCTGAATCTCTTGAGAACTCAATACTAAGACAATAGTGCATAATTCCAAGATCTTTCATGTCGAACATGTCAAACTCTGCAAATAAGTTTTGTTTTAGCCTTTTGATGAAGCTATCCTTGCTTCCGATCACAATCAGATCATCTACATACAAAACTGCAATAGTAACGTCTTCCCCTTAAACTTTGTAGCAGAGAGTATGATTTGCAATGGATATCATGTATCCTAGATTTAAAAAATACTTGTTGATTCTATTGTACCTACTTGTGGGTCCTTGCTTTAAGTCGTAGAGACTTTTCTTCCAATAGCAAACCTGATTCTTATTTCGTGGTTCAACATAACCTGCTGGTAGATTTCTTTGTCTATATAACCATTGAGAAAAGCATTCTTGACATCGAACTGGTACACATTCCATTTGCTGAGTGTTGCTAGTGATATCAAGAAGCGTATGGAATCCATCTTTGCTACTGGAGCATAAGTCTCATCATAATCTTGACCATATTACTGAGGAAATCCTTTTGCAACTAGTTTGGCTTTGTATCTTTCAACGCTTCCATCTGGATTGTACTTCACTTTGTATACCCATTTGTTTTCTATGGCCTTCTTTCCTGGTGGAAGGTCGCATAATTCCCAAGTGGTATTCTTGTAGAAAGTGACCATTTCTTCATTCATAGCAGTTTGCTATTCTGGCTTGTCAACATCTTTGAAGTACATTGGTGCTTCTGTAGCCATATACCTAGATGAATCCAGGAACATTCCCAAACTCATCCTCTAAAAACACAACATAGTGCAGTTTCAATCTCATGAGAGTCACTCACAAGGTTGAAAACCATAAACTCCATCATGCATAGCAGGGACTAGCTACTATGACATAGTCATAAGAGCATAGTTAGTGGTTTGAACATGAAATGCTTTGCCTTTCTGAGCATATGTCAATCTCGCTGGTGGTCCGCTGTCTCTAGTAGACCGTCTGAGTTGATGTGGCTCTTCTTGAGTGCTTCTGGAAATTCTTGCTCTTCTTCATCATCAACCTTTTCTATAGAGCCCTGAGTAATCAGTGTGTCTATCTCTTGTGTATTTGAGGTTTTCCATTCTGATTCCTCATCAAACATTACATCCCTAGAGATAATGACCTTGCGGTTGATGGGATCATACAACTTTTATGCTTTGCTTTCTTCACTGTCTGAATCAACTACAAAACATTGATGTGTGAACTGTCAGTGAAGATAGAACTGCAATATATAGAATATTCACACAAAGGCTAGATCCTATTGTTTGGCAATGATTGGATAGTCAAAGGAGATTAGTCAAAGAAGACAAGGCACGTGATAGCGTATCCATCATGTGGATAATCTCTGTTAAATGATGCAAGGTTGAAGAAGACCGCATAGTCGGTGTGGGCAGAGTGATCCAGGGGCTGCATAAAATAGGGGGCTGTAGATGCAGGTATGATATTCTGCTCTGCTAAAGAAAAGGCCCGTAACACAGACAAGGTACAACAACCGGTCAAACCTGTATGCTCAACTGGCATGAGCTGAACGACATCTACTGTGTGCATGCTAAACCTCCATTGGCATGGGATGTAGCATCTGTCAAAGGCTCAAGGTGGAGCTGACAGTAGTAAGGCCTAGAAGCCTAGAATGCCACTGAAAAATCATATGGCCTCCCTGAGGCATATGAGGTACCAAATGCAGACGTAGAGATTGATCTAAAGTCCTAGATCCAACCACTAATCTGCATTAAGTATGGACTGTATATACGACAGCCATAAGTGCATGCTAAAACACTGAGGTTCTCCAGGTTGCACTATGTCTGAACCTGATGATGTTCACTGCACTCGGGCAGGACTACATTGATGCATAAATATCCCCATGCCAAGGAATGATATGTTGATTGAAAGAGGTGGTGATCACTGGATCCAAGGGTGGTGCAATGCAACATGACTGAGCCAATACTGGAATGTCCTGAAGACTAATCTGCTGATCTATACTGTTAACAAAAACTATGTCCAAGATATGCTCTGTGTCAAAGGTGAAAGCCTCAATGATGGATGCCAGAATGGAATCACCTGAAGAGTTGAATGCACCGTGGCATGTATCTCCACAAGTGGCAGAAGATGTGAGCACGGGGAGATTGAGGCACAAGAGTAAGTCCTCATATCGAGGACTTACCTTCCATAAATCTACATGACCATAATTGAACTTGTGTTGTTTCTATGCATCATCCGGCGTGACAGTAAATGGAGTCAAATCCATGAGTGAACGAAAGTGGCTATGTATCACTGGAATCATACTATGCTGATGTAGATGGGATTGCCTCGTGCTGAGGGCTTATCCGTAAATGTGCCTCATGTTGAGGGCTTACTATCAAATATGCCTCATGCTGAGGGCTTACAATCAAATGTGCATGATCAAAAAACTGTGGGCTGATCCATGCTAATGTGTGGTACATCTATCACAATGCTATGGTGTGATGTCACTAAGTAACACTCTTTCTCTGATAAAGTGCTCTCTGACATCAATATGCTTTGTCCTGGAGTGATATATTGGATTCTTGTCCAATGCTTGAGCCGATTGGTTATCACAGTATGTTGTTGTTGGCTTTGATTCATCAAAGCACTCTGTTTCTGACAATAGTCATTTAAGCCATATAGCTCACATGCACCTATAGTGAGTGCTCTATATTCTACTTTAGTTGAAGACAAAGAAACATTGTTGAGATCGACGTGAGTGATGTAGATAAGCTGAGGAAGGAGCGTTGGAATTCGGTGAAGGGTCTGTTGACGTCGCTTGCAACGTTGTGGAGGGGCTGCTTAAGAGATGGAGCTGGGAGCTTTGTTGTGGTCACAGCTAATGATAGAGGCATTGTTGCATGTCCTTGAGCTTGCTATAGGCTAGGCTAAGCATGGGGGAGCGACGCACCATCACTGTTTGCCTGTGTCGTGCTAGCTACCAGAGGTTGCCTCTGTCGGTGATAGAAAGTTACTGCTGGCTTTTGTCGAGAGTTCATCGTTGCTAGTGGACATAAGTATGTCGTTGGTGGAACTAGGCTATGGTGGCACTGTTGTAGCTAGCGCAGGAGAAGTGCCGTTAGCTAGTTGCCATGGAGCTTTGTGTTGATGGAGGTTTTCGCTGTTGTGGAGCCAACATCTACTAATAGGCATTGTAGGAGCCATTGCCAATGTTCACCACCCCAATTCTAACGCAGGTCTTCCTTTCGCATGGTCTATCACAAGATGAGATGATAATGTTGTTAGGTGCTCACATGATTGGAAGAGCCCATTGTTCATCCTTCTCTAATCACCTGCAAGTGAACGATCCAACTCTTAATCCTCAGTACGGTGGAGTTGAATCCCCTCTATGGATGCACTAGTCTAGAGCTAGACTACATGTCGAAGCATCAAATGTAGCAAAATGAGTTTTAGTTCGTTCATTTTATGTACTGGATGCGCTGCAATGGATCAGGAGGTGGTTCCAATGATGAGGATTCAATGATGCTTACCTATGGATAATCCAAAATGTAGATTCAAGCTGCTTAGTGCGTAGAGCATGATTTGGCGGCATTTTTGCTTTTTGGACTATCGCAAAATTCCCTCTGGATCAAAAGTTATGGCCATGTGAAATATGTGCCAAACTTTGTCCAAGGGGAATGGTCAAAAAGATGATGTGGCACATGGTGATGTGGCACTGTGTGTTCACATGTTGTGTGTATGTGTAGCACTGATGACATGGATGTTGATTGGGCAGATGACATGGCACTACCACATGTCATGATGACATGGTCGGATGATGATGTGGCCAATCACTGATGATGTAGCAGTCAGTTGAATAAGGTGCTGATGTGGCACTACTCCTCTAGAGCCCCCTATTTACTCCCTAGAGGACACAACCTCATAATACAGATCTAAGGTATGTGCTTCATAATACACATCCAAGCTACTGATTTCTTCAAATTGTGCACCATAAGTACGCTCCATAAGAAAAGTAGATTGATGCCTCATAATTATGCTTCTTGACAAGAAAAATATCTATTCTTATAGATCCATTTAGATATAAAGATGCCCAAAAACCCAAAAAATGACTCATATTCATGGATTCATTATATGCAACAAAATTAGATAAATCATGGTGTGACACAGCCATCCTCTTCTATCCCACCTTCACCACACACTCAACAATACTCTAGTAAGTCTATCCATAAACCAAGAGAGTAGTCTCCAACAATGAACATTCACACAACTAGGTCTTATTGTTTGGCAATGATTGGATAGCCAAAGGAGAGTAGTCAAAGAAGACAAGCCACGTGGTAGCCTATCCATCATGTGGCACAAACTGTATACTTCTCGTACATCCTTCATGTGGCAAATGATCGATTACCTTACTTTATCTTGATGACGTTGCAATACATTGCTTTATCCTAGCCTATGTTAATACATGGCTACTTGTAATAAATTACTTTTGCCCCCTTCTTTTCCTTGAACAAAGTTTTGAGTTGCAAGGCTTTCTCTAGGGCCCTTTCTGAAGCTTTTCCAAGCCATCAAAGCCTCTTTCAAAGGCCCTCTTCAAAGCATTTTCAAAGACAATTCAAAGTCTTTTCCAACACGTTTTAAATATCTTTTCCCAAGGTTTTTAGAGACCTCTTAAAAGTTCTTTAAAGCACATTTTGAAGATCTTTTCCCAAGGTGTTTAGAGACCTCTTAAAAGTTTTTAAAGCCCATATCTAAATCCCTTTAAGGGTCTCTAAAAGATCAATTTCCACGCCATATCCTAAAGCCTTTTAACATCTATTCCAAAACTTCAAAGGATTTGCCTAGGCCATCTTTTGTAATCTTTTTCAAAGCCATCAAAGCAAATTTGAAGCTTCATTAGGCCTCTTTAAGATCATATTTGACATTTTTAAAAGTACAATATCCAAAGGAAATTATGTGCTTCAAACAAAAAAGATCCTCTATATCAAACCATGATTAAATAAAGTTGAGAAAGAATGGCCACGTTCAAATTTGTAGGAGCAAGAAATTTCAAGGACCAAAATCATTCTCAGAGTTTGTTATATCCTTTGAAAAAACACTTATTAAATGGCACCAAAATTTAATCATAATTGAGGGCCTTCTTGGACAACGCACTATGTTGGAGTAATTCCAATCTTTACACATTCTTCAACAGTAAGGGTTCTTACTCAAAACATGCTCAACAATTTGCAAAGCAATCCTAGGTACCTTTGTTTTTCAATCTTAAAATAACTAGCATCTCCAATTTCTCCCAAACTTTAAAAATCCTTATTCAAACCATGCTTGAATAAAACTAATACTCCAACATTCAATTATGAGTTTTTTTAGTGAGATCCTTCTTGTGTCAACATGTACACTTTTGGGAATCTCATAAGCACGAACGGATCTTTTCAACATCATTACAACAATGGAAATTTTTCATGACATAATATTTTATTGGGTCAGAACAAAAAATTGGATGACAACAACTGTGGAAAGTGGAAATTGAATTATGGGTGATAATATGCTACACAAGATGAAAGCAATGAGCAACATCTCACTGCACAACAACATACACCTTCCATAACATTGACGGGTCATCAAAATCAAGATGCACATCTTAGCAAATTGTGCCATAGGAGACTTGCCATATCAATTGAATTGATTCCCATACATTATCATTGCACTATAAAGAAACTTGATAATCCTGACAATCATTACAAAAGTTAGCCTCGAAACACACTTTCCCCTATTTTGGAGTTGTATTGTGGTCCATAGATTATGGAGCCACACTAAAATGGCTAGCTAGGGCTCAAATACATGTGTGATTCTCCTAGGACATAGCCCTTCTTGGCGATAGAGGTCGTTTGAATGACTCCCAACTGCAACTCTAGAATCTTGTTAGATTTGAAGTGATTTACAACACATGGAGAATTCGCAACCTTGGAATCTTCCATCACTACAAAGCACCTCTTGATTTTCCTCATAGGTTCAGCAACAAGTTTTAGGGCTCCTCAAATATTTCAGCTCCAAATCAGTTTTAGGGCTCACCAAATATTTCAGCTCCAAATCGATTTTGTCCGTATAGACAACTGGTCAAGCTATGTTTTTATCCTTTTGTATTTTTCCTTTTTTTATATAAATTCTATTTTTCTTTTCCTACAAAAACAAAAAGAGATCATTGGTTTCTCATCATCATAATCAATATGTATATCTCAACACAATGTCGAGGTTTGGATATCCTCAGTTTCATAAGGAAATTTCTTTGAAGAGTTCATATTTGGTTCAACACAATGTCGAGGTTTGGATATCCTCAATTTTATAAGGAAATTTCTTTGAAGAGATCATATTTGGTTCGGATATCCTCAATTTCATAAGGAAATTTCTTTGAAGAGATCATATTTGGTTCAAGGCCTTCAAGTCCACTTTTAACAAGATATTTGTGAGTCATGCAATGTCCTAATTTAGACATAAAATGAACACATTTATGCTTATAATTCTCTTTTTACATGGACAATGAGACCATGAAGTAAGAGGAAGCAAAGTGCAAGCGAAAGAATGACAAGGCCTTCTACAAATCTACTTTCAACAAGATATTTGTACATCATGTAGTACTCCTTTAGAGATACACATTTTTGCTTATAATTCTCTTCACATGGACAAAGGCAAGACGTCGTGAGCTGCTTCCAGGAGCTATAGAGTCGGCGCTACTGCTCAGGTATTGAGGCGGCGAGGTCCAGCCCTGCTGTCAAGGTCAAGGAGCCCAGCTGCCCGAGCTCTTTGCTCTTTCGAGAGTTCTGTGAGGCCCGTGCACCCGGAGAGGTCCAGCCATGTGCAGGAGGCCAGCTGCCAGAGCTCTTTCGGGAGTTTTGTGAGGCCCGTGCACCCGGAGAGGTCCAGCTCTGTCAAGGAGCCCAGCTGCCCGAGCTCTTTCGGGAGTTCTACGAGGCCCGTGCACCAGGGGAGGTCCAGCCGTGTCAAGGAGCCCAGCTGCCCGAGCTCTTTCGGGAGTTTTGCGAGGCCCGTGCACCCGGAGAGGTCAAGCCATGTCAAGGAGCCCAGCTGCCCGAGCTCTTTCGGGAGTTCTACGAGGCCCGTGCACCCGGAGAGCTCCAGCCCTGTCAAGGAGCCCAGCTGCCCGAGCTCTTTCGGGAGTTTTGCGAGGCCCGTGCACTTGGAGAGGTTCAGCCGTGTCAAGGAGCCCAGCTGCCCGAGCTCTTTCGGGAGTTCTGCGAGGCCCGTGCACCCGGAGAGGTCCAGCCATGTCAAGGAGCCCAGCTGCCCGAGCTCTTTCGGGAGTACTGCGAGGCCGGTGCACCCGGAGAGGTCCAGCTCTGCCAAGGAGCTCAGGTGCTGGATCCAGCATGGCAACAGCTTGTCGTGGAATCCATTGAGGTGGAGCTGACGGAGAGTAGAGGGTTGGAGGAGCGAGGCCGGGATATCGTGATGCATGTAACGATTCATCTCTTTGTCAACAATGACTGTGAAAGCCCGGAGCGGAGAGAGAATCTGCGAATCACAAATTCTCATCAAATTTCAGAAGTACAATCAATAAATCTTAAGACTTTTATCATAGGTATTGTTTTTCCTGTGCATAAATAAGTGGAAAGCATCCCAATACACAAGATAACCAGATAATGTGTGAAAGACCGGTTGCATGTTTGACCCATTTTTATGTTTCACTGAGTGATCCCAAAACCAACAAGACAAACCAGATGATGTGCATGTGTGAGCATACATTAGCAGCACATGAACAACATTTTTAGTGGGTTTAGGCTTTATTCAAATATTTATGGAGTTTTCCACCTATTATTGACAAAAGTGACGGAGTGTTTTTGATGAAAGTGTTTGCTTGTTTGATACATATATAAGTAATCTTCCAATTGGGGTGTAATTTGGGGATATGATTCTTAATATACGTTCTTTCATGGAATTTTCCACACGGTTGACATTCGGATATAACACTAATTACATAATCTAACAATAGATATCGATGTCTATATAAGTACACTCAGTGCTAAATCAAGAAAAGACTACCACACAAACAAAATAGCCAGTCATTGATTGTTTTTTGTTGAATGCTATCACAGACAATTATGCTAGTGGGATGAGAACTGCTCATTCAAAGATTGTATGGGAAAATATATCTAAGTTTCTTAATTCACAATCTATTCACAAAGGTAGAGAGAGAAAAGCTTAGTGGTTGAGATATTATTGGGAGACAAAATCGGTAAATATATATTTGAAAAACAAGGAAGATCCCGTCCGTTCACTAATAGTTCCACGAGTGCAAATATTCATGGGGACGGTAACACATTTAAGTCATCTGGCGAACCACATGTATGTTATCTGCCCTACCATTTCACCCTGATCTGTCCTGAACATATCCGCTACTTCAGGTCGATTTGGCTTGATTGATGCCCGTGTTGCTTCACTCTCTTTTTTCTTCAACTGATAGCATTTGTTTGAGGCTGCATTTTGATATCATGGCACTATCATCTAGTGCATCACTCGTGGAGAAATTCTATGGTAATGGATTTCCCACATGGCAAACTAAGAAGCAATTACTTCTCATGCGAGAAAGACTTTGGGAGGTTGTTACCGGAGAGGAACCACCTTAGATATGAAGAAAATCAATCAAAGAGCCATAGCCATCATTGGGCTTGGACTTGTTGATTCTCTAGTACACTATACCGATCTCAGGTCTACTGCAAAGCAAATCTGGGAAAGACTTGAAGGTATCTTTGGAAATAAGATCACATTCTTTTTTTGAAGTTGATACTTTATGACCTTAAGATGAGTGATGATGACGAGCTAAGTGACCACTTGGCGAATTTGGATCTCTTGTCCAACAACTGGCTAGCCTCAAGTGTGAACCAGAATGACGAAGATAAGATAGCCTCCTTTCCACACAGACCTCCACTCCCTTCTCAGCCTTTTTCCCCTGCAAATCTCTGCTCTCATTCTCAGCATACTCCACTTCCATGCAAAGCCCTCTTTCTTCGAAACACTACAAAGGAGCCTAAAGCAAAGTCTTATTAAAAGCTTGAGAAAAGCTACATAATCATGATGCCTTATTCCTCTTTGATGATGCCTTATTTCTCTTTGATGATGCTTTTACTGATAATATGCATTGATCTCAAAAGTGGCTCCCATCAGATAGAATAGCCCTAGAGTGTGAACCAGAATGACGAAGATACGATAGCAGTACTCACAAAGAGTATGAGAGGTATTCCCGGTTTTGAGCATAGTCTTGGCAGCTACTCCTTTTGAAGACCTTGTGGCTTTGCTCCTTACAAAGGACAAAGAAACAAGGAAGATTGTAGCAGCACGACAAAGCCTTCTACAGCTCCCATACTATGCAGTTCTCAGCCTCCCTTTCAGTCCCCCTTTCTCACGGAGATCTCAACTCCTCTTTCTCCCAGCTCTTAACTCCAGCTTCAGCCTCAACTCCTCTTTCTCCCAGCTCTTAACTCCAGCTTCAGCCTCCTTTCCACACAGACCTCCACTCCCTTCTCAGCCTTTTTCCCCTGCAAATCTCCGCTCTCATTCTCAGCATACTCCGCTTACCTGCAAAGCCCTCTTTCTTCGAAACACTACAAAGGAGCCTAAAGCAAAGTCTTATTAAAAGCTTGAGAAAAGCGACATAATCATGATGCCTTATTCCTCTTTGATGATGCCTTATTTCTCTTTGATGATGCTTTTACTGATAATATGCATTGATCACAAAAGTGGCTCCCATCAGATAGAATAGCCCTAGAGTGTGAACCAGAATGACGAAGATACGATAGCAGTACTCACAAAGAGTATGAGAGGTATTCCCGGTTTTGAGCATAGTCTTGGCAGCTACTCCTTTTGAAGACCTTGTGGCTTTGCTCCTTACAAAGGACAAAGAAACAAGGAAGATTGTAGCAGCACGACAAAGCCTTCTACAGCTCCCATACTACGCAGTTCTCAGCCTCCCTTTCAGTCCCCCTTTCTCACGGAGATCCCAACTCCTCTTTCTCCCAGCTCTTAACTCCAGCTTCAGCCTCCTTTCCACACAGACCTCCACTCCCTTCTCAGCCTTTTTCCCCTGCAAATCTCCGCCCTCATTCTCAGCATACTCCGCTTACCTGCAAAGCCCTCTTTCTTCGAAACACTACCAAGGATCCTTAAGCAAAGTCTTGTTAAAAGCTTGAGAAAAGCTACAGTGGCTCCCATCAGATAGAATAGTCCTAGAGGACATACATAAAATAGCCTTCCCACGTCCGGATTGTATGAGTACTTAGTGATGACCTTTACGTTTCACCGATGCACCTACCTTCAATTGAATGGATCAGACTCTTAGAGCACACAGGAAGTTTACTGAGGTGTTCTTTGATGATATTATGGTGTTTTCCAAGAATGAGGCTGAAAATAGGAAGCACTAGCCATTGTGTTTGAAGAGCTCAAGAACCATTAGCTCTACATAAATGGTAGAAGAGTGAATTCTTTCTAGTTGAAGTTCACTATCTGGTCCATATTGCGTCAAAGGCTGAAGTGTGTATGATCCTACAAAGATACAAGCCATTAAGGTTGGCCAGAGTTGACTTCCGTGCATGAAGTCAAAAGTTTTGTTCGTCTGTGCTCGTACTACAAGCGATTCATCAAAATGCTTTGCTTATATTGCCATTACATAACCTTTCTAGGAAAGGAATCATTTAAAAGGCGAAACAGCAGAAAGAAGCCTTTCAAAAGCTAAAGGATGCAATCAGCAGCGACCCTGTGTTACATTTGCATAAACCTTTTGTGATCGAGTGTGATGCATGTGGGGAAGGCATAGGTGCTGTCCTAAGCCAAGAGGGTCATGTAGTAGCTTTTGAGAGCCAACTATTGCATAATGCCAAGGTCCGAATGACTGTTTATGAGAAAGAATTATAGGCTGTAATTCATGTCCTAACCATATGGAAACACTGTTTGTGTGGGGCTGAATTCATGGTCAAGACTGACCATCAAAGCCTCAGGTATTTATTGACTTAGGCAAAGATTTCTGAAAAGCTGTCCTTTCACTATATCAGGTTTTCTGCAGTCTCATACATCTCGTGTATCATAACATGAACACCATTTTAGCATGTTACTTTCATAGCGCTTTAAGTATTCAAGATGCTCCATCCCTCCCTACTTTCGAAATTCTCAATTAGAGACAGACAGGAATGCTTATGAACGTACCTTTGAGATGCCTGCAAAGCTGCCGGCCTTCACATACAGAGACCTTAGTTGTGTGAGATTCGCAATCCAAGAGAGTTGCTCCTGTGATAGGCTGCCGTCGGCTTCTAACCGTACCATCCTTAGCTTGTGGCAATGCTTAGTGATCATAAGACTGAACTCCCTGCGCTGGTTCACTAGCGAATGGCCCTGAGTTGAGTCCAGTTGCAGGTACCGAACCTCCTGTATTCGAGGAATCGAAGGATAGCTGTTCCTTGCATACTCGCACCATGTTTCCTCGTGAAAAGCTCTTATTGAGACCGGCTCCTACAAAAATATCCTCATTGTTAACACAAATAGTTGGTTATTCATGCATTTACTCTTGTTAACACAGTATTTGCGAAAGCGACCTGCGAGTGTGAAAGTAGGTGACCTGCGAGTGTGAAAGTAGCTCGACTATTTGCTCGCCTCCACGCGTTTCTTTCACGAACGATATGTTTCTCTCCGTCGCCATTTCTTTGGCCACAACAAGAAACAGATCATGAATCTCCACTTGCCCCCATCTATTCTTGGTGACGAGTGATTGGTCAACCAAACGATCGAGGTCGTCTTCCTCCTCCATTACGAGCTTCGCCGCCTCAAAGTTATCATCGCGAAGGTAGAGGGCGACATCAAGAAACGCATCTTGAAGCCTCGGGGGCTGGAAACCGATACTGAGCTTGAGTTTCTGGAACACCTCTTGCTCTGCGGAGGGTAGGTCTCGTGCTCGTTCCAGCTGCCGAAGCACACTCCTCCACGTGTCGCATTCTCGCCTATTCTCATCGCTGAAGTAGGAGCCATACACGGCCAGGGCCAAAGGAAGCCCACCACATTGGGGAACGATGGCCTTCACGAGCGGATCATCCCTTTGCAGTGGCTTCTTCTCCCCTTCCCTCGAAGATTTTAGAAGAAAGAGATGCTCGGCATCCTGCGGAGACAGCAGATGTAACCGATGATCGAGGTAGCCCTCGGTTTGTTCTTGCTGGGTCTTGAAGCACATGCGAGCAAGCTCTGCCGACACATCTGCAGAGCGAGAAGAGATGAGAAGGCAGCTCCCACGGGGGAGCACGTTTGGCAAAACCTGACGTTGGGGCAGCAGCTCCACCAGGTGCTCAACTTTCCAGACGTCGTCCAAAAATATGCAAATCTTCTTATCTTGATTCTTCAGTGTATGCATAAAATCTTTGAGGGCAGCTCTTCCTTGAGCCTTGCTGGAAAAGTGTTCCTTGCTGCCGTCGCGCAGTTGGGTGTATAACTTCTGCTGGAGGTCGCTCAAATTTTGTGGACACATCCCTACCTCCACAAAGGCTATTTTGAACCCTGGAGCTTCTGATCTAAGGTTTGCTTCAACGACCCGCATCAAAGTCGTCTTGCCTATTCCTCCCTCGCCGTGGAGTCCCACAACGCGTACTCCTCCAAAATCCCGTTTAAGAAATTCCATCACCTCCGACTCGCTCTCCGCCATCCTAACAAGAGAAGTGGGCAGTTCGGGAGCGACGAGGCAGGGATGTTCGATACGATCGGCCAATATCTCGACAAGGACAGAGCTTATACTGACGAGGAGCTTGTCCAGGGCTGCAGTGATGTCGGAGAGCTTCCTGTCGTCGCATTGCGCGCACACACAGGCACACAAGCGGCTGCACCTCCTGCACGTGCTAAAATGAGTCAGCAACATACATAATCATCACATTAGTCTTACCCATATCCACACATGACGCAAATCACACTCACATAATATGTGCCCCTACCGAACAAATCTTTCTCTAGTAACCTCTATGTCCCCCCATACATTGAAATTTCCAGAAGAGGGGTCTCAAGGGGCATGATTAAACTAAGGGATAAGGGGGGAGGGAGGAGTTTCAATCCGTGTTCACGAAAAACCGGGGTTTAGTGTCAGGTGAATGGAAGAATTTTGATTTTGACCTAAAGAAAATAAATTTGGAGGTCGCAAAAACCTGCACTTTTTTTGCAAATATAGTTATAAATTGTGTGAAAACCTCTAAATTTACGAAAATCTATCTCCAATTTTATGAGCTTAGAGGTTTTTTGAATTGTTCCCAAAAATGTTTGATGTGAACACTAGTTTCAATTAAGAGGGACCACTTAAGAAGGGAACATTAAAGAAGAAGGCACTTGCTAAAGAGGAAGGGGGAATGGGGACCATTTGAAGGGGGCTTTAAAGAAGAAGGCACTACTAAAGGGGGAGGGGGAAGAGGGACCATTTATAGTATTTTAGTTAGCACTAGAGATACTCTTCCACTCTATAGCTTAGTGGTAGGGCTCACATGTGGGAAAGACACATGGCAAAGTGGAAGAGAAGAGCCTACCACAAGTCACAAAGGAGCTCTTGGATACAGGCTTGAAGAGGGGAGGATGTGGAAAGACAAGAGGTAGGCTTTGAGTGGGGAGGAGATGGAAAGACAAGAGGTGGAAGGAGGAGATAGAAGGTCTATGGACTGGAGGAGATGGAAGTTCAGCTTTGGGAGGAAGGAGGAGATGAAAGGTCAATGGAATGAAAGGAGGAGATGGAAGATTTTCGAGCCATGGGTTAAGACTTAGCCAAAATTTCAAAAGCCAATCCAAGTACGCAAGGTGAATTGATTAGCAATTTAAGAACTAATCAATGCATGTGCCAAAAGGAGCTTTGAGTGTTTAAAACATGCATTTGTTTTGGGCTTGGACATTTATCAATTACTTTTTGGTTGATCAGTTTCGATTCCAGCAAAGCAGACAAACAAGAGCTCCATTGGATCCAGATAAATAAAGAAAATTGGATTCATTAATCTAGCATTGATTCGTCGTCTTTTGGCAATTACTTTGATCTTAGAGACAATATCCCGAAAACTTGCCAATGTGAGCCTGAGAGGATCTACGTGTGTTCTTGAGCAAGATGATTCCAACATTCTCAAATCATTCAACAGGCAATTCTTTTATGAGGAAGCCCAACAAATACATGAAGAAGGCAACGCTCATAAGACCTTATAACGGATCCTCAACGTAATGTTTACAATATTGTCACATGGACTGTAATCACATGAATAAAGGTGTCGTCATCCTTTGATATTGCATCCAACTTGCATTTCTTGCTCCCTCTCATCAATAACATGCATTAAAAAAGAGGAATGTTGTAAGGAAAACAAGCAATTTTGAATGGATGAGCAATTGAAAATATTTATATGATAATATATAATATATAATTATTATAACCACACATAGTGTGGCGAGAAGGTGGTGCGCTTCCTTCCCCAAAGTGTTATAATCTGAGGGAACGGGCCCTTCCCTGGGTGCCGAGATAATGCTAAGAATATTAGCATCGAAAATATACACGTCAAGAATATTAGCGCCAAGATAAGTCTCACGAATGGATGAGATACTGGCATATTACCTGAATGTCAATAGTCATAATCGTAGTCGAACGTCGATACAATCACCACGAGCAACTGCAAATACTTTCTTTGCTCCAACTTTTGTTGCAAACAAAGTGGAACCATCAAGGTGAGAAAGTAGCTTGGGGCTAGCTCTCCATAAGAGCATGAAGGGATACAAGGCCAAAGGAAATAATACTTATGGGGTCCCAGTTATTGGCACGATCGAACCTAATTGCCACCATTCCGTTTATGCCAAAGTGCTTGATTGCAATTTAGAATTGTAAAGACGGAATGGTCCTATAAAGGTCGAGTTTGTTAGGGGCTGTCTGAGTGACCCCAATCTCTACAACAATACTAATGAAAAAACTCCCATCGCTAAGGTTAATGAGGTGAGGTCCTCGACCATTATAGTTTCCTCTGACATTGACGGTCATATCTGTCGTGAAATTTTGACCTTGTAGATAATCCACACCTTCCTTAATGCCGAATTCCAAGTCATCTTTTTCTTTTGGATCTTGTGCACCTAGCATCTTGATTAATCTTCCAAATGCAAAACCACAACCTCTATCAACCAACTTAGCTGCTATGATTGTACCAAAGAACGTATTCGCATTTCGTTCTTTAAGCCCCATTGCTTGGTCATGATTTCTTCATTGCAAGATGCCCACTCTTGGAATTGTTTGGGTGTAGTAGTGAATTAAGTACTGATAGTTTCCCACCCAACTCTCGCCCTTCTATAGACTTATGATGTCTCATCTACTTTGCTTAGCAGTCTTAAGAACCCGTCTTACATGGTATCAGCCAATCCTTTACATGCAACCTCTTCCAGCCATTCTTTATTCGACTCTTTCCACGTTTGGGAACTTCCAGAAGTCTCTGGATCCTTCCTCAAAAATATTCAGACACTCCTGACTCAGCATTTTTCCATGGAAGTTTTGGAGAAGACGCTCTGCCTCCAAAGTGGTGTCTCATGTCTTCGCAACTTCTTCCGTGCATGGACCAGTTTGGACGTCATGGGGAGCTACAAAGTCCACAAGATTGTTGAAAACACCATCCTTGTGATTGTGTTTGTTGAAGTAGGCAATGTAAAGAGATCATATCCAATCATGCTTGTTTACATACATAGATGTGGGTGTCAATCCTTTAGGGATAGAAAGGCCTCTCATGCCTTCTGTAATATTTCTTTCTTATCTAGCATGGTAGCAAAGCCCATGACTAAGGCCCTATCTACAACATTAAGGAGGTAGTTGTCGAAGGCAAAAGAGGGCCCAGCAATGCAGACTTTGTTTACTCCGTGCTAGTCTATCACTTGCTTGATTTCGCTGAGAGCAACATAATACTTGGGTGTGGTGGAAGGGCAGATTAAAAACGTAGTCACCACGCTGCGCCCTACGAGCAAGCATATTGCAACCCCCAGGGAGACCACTGCTCCAGATGGCTCTTTCCACCATTCAAAGACTACTCCCACCACATGGTGTTCATCCGCTATGTTGGCTTACTACCAATGATTTGAACAAACGAGAGCATGCGCATCCGTGCAATGAGGTACAATTCTAAGATTTTGAGCGTCGATTAGATCTACACGGAATGTGATTTGTGAAGTCACAAAATTTTCATCCTTGCACTGAGGCTCTGGGAGCAACTTTGATTCTCAAAACATGTGGCGATGCGAATAGATCTATTACTAAGGAGTTAATCTTGTGCCGATTTTGACGAAATCAAAGTGTTACAGAGGAAGAAGAAGAAGGTGGATGGATGGCAAACATGGGGACTTCAGATTCTTTAGTTTCTTAGCATGCCACAATGGTTTCATTGGAATCTGTTCAGATCTAGCCAAGTCCCCAGGAACCCTTGCTTCAGTGGAAGGAACATCTGAGATAGCATCGGAAGGAAGGAATGAGGAGGCACAAGGGGGTGGTGACGCCTTGTCAACGCCAGTTTCTTACGACTTCTCTCTTCTAGGTGATAAGCTGACCAAGATTTTACTGTTGCAAAAAATGAGTTCTTGGCCGATCTCGGCAAGCTTGCTACTTACACGCCCAACGCTAATTTTTATTTGTCACACCTTTAGTTGGTGTGGATTGATTTCAATATGTTTCTTCCATCTAAAGCTTTGCCTTGAGACAACACACAATAGATTGGACGAACTTAACAACGACAAAACATAAAACACACAACACACCCACACACTGCCCCAAAGCCAGCGGCCAGAGAATCCTTTGACTACCCTTGTATCATCAACTCGGTTATGAGTTTCACAATTAAGCACCAGGGGTCAGTCGCCGTGGTTGTAATTACCCACAATCCTAGTATTTGTTTCTTTCTGTGGACATTACTCTCAAGTAGTTCAGCTCCACAACTATTTGGCTTTCCTCTCTTCTTGCAGCTGCGTCTTAGAGCTTTTGCTCTGTTGAGTGCAGCTAAGACTAGAGGATCTCTTACACCCACCCGCGTTTGGCAACGTGGGCTTGCAACTCTGTGATTCATGATAATTTATAAGTTTTAAAGGATGACACCCTTAAAGTGTCGTGTACGTTGAGCGTAGTGGTGTCTCCGCCTTCGAGCTCAAAGCTACTCCTTATCGATGTGCCAGAGTCTAGTATAATGATTGATTTTAGGAAACTCTTTGCTCATCTGTCAATGAGGTACAAGCGATGTCTCTTCATTAGTAACCTTGGTGGGCAACGTTGTTGTGTCGGAGTGTTGAAAGAAGGATGGAATCCAGGAACCTCGGGTAGCAAGCGGACGACATCCCTGCATGCCGTTATTCGAACCTTCCAACTTCTCAGAAATCAAGTTTGGTATTGCGACTGAACTATAATCAAGCGCCTGGATCATGGTCCAAGGCTCAAGACCCAATGCTGAAGAAGCACACAAGAGGTCTAAACAAGCGCCAACTCCATTCAATACGTGAAGATGTGTAGTACACAGAGAGAAGCCGAGGGGAGAAGCAGGAATCAAATCAATTTCTTGTGTCGGCCATTGAAAAGACATTTGTGATACCAACGAAATTTCTTATTTCGTCCTAAATTATGTAAAGCAAAATTATGAAAAGCTAAAAAGCTTCAAAATCTTTCAATCTATATCAATGGTTTACTCTTACGACACGTGGCTCAACCAAAGCTCAAGAAACTAGAGCTCAAGAAACCAGAGCTCAAGAAGCCCAAACTTCTCCCTAGGCTGCCTACCATAAAAAATTAATCGGCCCCTTGTCCTTTGCCACATCGCTTTTCCTTCCCCTAAAATATCGCTTCCTCCACCTAGTGTCAACCTTCCTCTCAACCTGTTGTCCTCCTCCCCCATCTCAACCTTCCCCTTTACCACTCTCCCTCTGTTGCTGACTCTCAACTAAAGCCTCCAAGCTCTCAGAAGTGAGCTTCTGTCGTACTAACCAGTGCAGAATTTTTGCTAAGCTGGAAGGATTCGTTCCTCAAGGCATTATACAATGCGATGGATAAAGACGATCGGACGATCAATAGCTTTTGCATGAGACAACAGCAATGACCATGCTTGATTATCTTTGCTTTCTGTTGTGTCAAGTTGTGCTACGATGAGTTTCTAGTTGCTTTTGAAGCTCTAGATGACCTCAAGATGGTTCTCGCACGGACACAATTTAGTGATACGAAACATAGGAAATTCTCCCACTGTAGGTACTTTGATGGAGGGCAGCACCATGGAGGCCGTCCAGTTAATGAGACTAACTTGAAGCCCATTTTGCCAGGTAAGGCTGTTACAATTTCAAATGTTTCTTCTTTCTGCAAAAGTTGCATGGAGATGGCTTTGGTGATTGGTCACTTGGAAATGGACATTGAGATTTACAATGGAACCAAGAGATGCAGTATCTGTGTTGGAAGAGGGTGTGGCTATCAAACAATGGTGAGCGATGGCCAGGGCATTTGGGGACTTCTGCCTCAGAATAGATGTACTGCTACTAGTGCATGCAATTCTTGTTATCACAAACTTGTGGACAGATCTTTCTAATGTCGTGAATTCGTGGTCAATCGAAAATATTTTGAGGAGAATATTTAAGTATGGAGCTTTATGTTGCTTCATTATGTGGGTCAACCTGAGGCGGGAGCAAGGGCAGTGTTGGAGGAACATGGAAGCTATTGCTAAGCTAGGAAGCTAGACAGAAAGCAGGAAGAACTGAGCAAGGCTAAGCTAAGGCGGAAAGAACACAAAGACAAACATGATGAAGAAGCTAACTACTCAAACATAAACTCAAGTTCAGTTAGGCCACAAGATTGAGACTTGTGTTCATGAAAAGACTTGAGAGCTTGCTGGATGATATATTCAGATAGAGACCTCACTTATATAGAAGAAGTACAAGTGATACAATTTCACCCAACTATATGGGATAATAGAAAGAGTGCCACATGGCAGCTCACACATAAACCACTACAAAACTAGCACTCTAGTGCTCATATAAAGAGGCAGTTCCTTGATATTCCCAACAAATCCCCCCTCAAGGAAATGCCTCATACTGCAAGGATAAATCATAGGCTCATGGCCTCTCAAGCCAGTTTTTCTAGACAAGGATAAATCCAAGGCTCTAGTCTCTCATGCTAGTAGGACATCCTTGGGTAGGAACGGAATATGGGATATACCAGGACAAACACACAAAACATAATAGATACCTCTGAGAGGTTCAAAATAAGACAAGATACCTTTGCATACTCATAGCGGTTGCAACAGGTTTACAAAATCCTTTTTTTGGAAACATGATCCAGGCAAGGAACCCTAGAAACATAAATCTTTATCATCTACCATATATGCTTTATCATCACTTGTGTCGTCCACCATATTTGCTGTTTTTTTTTTTTTTGAGAAACAGTTACTTTCAGAGTGGCCATTCTTGCCACAAATCCCACATGGCTTGATGCGAAAACAATCTCTCATCATGATTGTTTTTGCCAAGGATTCCACACCTGGCAAATGAAGATCAAGTTCCACTTGATGAAGCACAATCTGTGGAATCTAGTCAAGGGAACTTCTCAATGGCAGCGTGAGTATTCATCATGATGAATCAATCTGAGAGATATCTCAACTCAAAATGAAGATTAGCAATACGCAGCTCCCATACACGCAGACAGTTAACTGAAAATGGCGGGCTGATTCATGGGAAGATGCAGGAGAATGGGGCGCACATTTGGGACAGATATAGCTGGAAGTGTCGCGCTGATTTTGGGGCAGAAATTGTGGGCAGATGCTGAGGCAGATTCAGGGCAAACTTGGTAGAGCAATGGCGCACAGATTTCAGCAAGTTTTGGGCAGAAGTTGGCGCATATTTGCAGCAGAGAATGACGAGCTGAATCGTGGGTAAACGCTGAGGCAGATGGCTGGAAATGTGGCGCAGATGTGGGGCAGATTTCCAGTGGAGAATGGCACAGATCTGGAGAAGAAAATGGCGTAGATCTGGGGCAGCTTATGGCAGGTAGAATGCAGGCAATGGCGGGCAGATTTGAGGCAAAGATGACGAGGCTAATGGCGAGGCAAGGAGAAGAGAATCAGGGCAGCATCAAGGCTAGAAGGAGGAAGACGAGGCAACGTGACGACGAGGGTGGCGTGGCTCTGATACCATGTTGGAGGAACATGGAAGCTATTGCTAAGCTAGGAAGCTAGACAGAAAGCAGGAAGAACTGAGCAAGGCTAAGCTAAGGCGGAAAGAATACAAAGACAAACATGATGAAGAAGCTAACTACTCAGACATAGACTCAAGTTCAGTTAGGCCACAAGATTGAGACTTGTGTTCATGAAAAGACTTGAGAGCTTGCTGGATGATATATTCAACAAGTGATACAATTTCACCCAACTATATGGGATAATAGAAAGAGTGCCACATGGCAGCTCACACATAAACCACTACAAAACTAGCACTCTAGTGCTCATATAAAGAGGCAGTTCCTTGATATTCCCAACAAATCCCCCCTCAAGGAAATGCCTCATACTGCAAGGATAAATCATAGGCTCATGGTCTCTCATGCCAGTTTTTCTGGACAAGGATAAATCCAAGGCTCTAGTCTCTCATGCTAGTAGGACATCCTTGGGTAGGAACAAAATATGGGATATACCAGGACAAACACACAAAACATAATAGATACCTCTGAGAGGTTCAAAATAAGACAAGATGCCTTTGCATACTCATAGCGGTTGCAACAGGCAGGGGAAGGGAGAGGGCCAGCGTAGGGGAATGGGAGGAGAAAGCGAGGGGTCAGGGGAGGATAAGGGAAGGAGACGGTAGGGAGCACAAAGAGGAAGGGAGGCAAGGCGAGGGGAGGAGCAGGCAAGGAGGAGCTCCTATTTGGCAAGGCGGGGGAGGGTTGAGAGGCTGCTGCTCCAATTTTGATGGGGACAATTTTGCACATTAATCACAACCCCTTCTGGCTTATCCTAACTTGCAAATGTTTCATGCTTGATTATCATGACTCTAATCAATGTTTGATTAATGATTAATGTGAATGTTCCACTTTTGGATTGGATTGATCTTTCATCATGGCATTTTTCTATGCAAAGTTAAAAAATGTTGGTGCTAGTGTCATGCTCATTGGAGCTCTCGATCAGAAGTTACAAAATTTACAATTAAGAAGACCCATTATGTATACATTACTTATTTACGAATAGGGCCCCCCCAATTAGAAAATTTGGCCCGATTTATTAATTAGTTCGGGTGGGAGGGGGGGATTCACCTAAGCGATGGGCTGAGCAGAATATTAACCTAAGGTGCGAATGATAAAAATTAACGAGTTTAAGAGAACTCTCCAAAATCCATTGGGAGGAGAATCTTCTAGAAGCAGTTGGAGATGTATAAGTAGAGGGCTGAGGAAGGTAGAGTGAGGAAGGAGGAGAGGGAGGAAAGGTGAATGGTGGGAGAGGAGAGGGAGCGGGATAGGCTATGCGAGGAGAGGGAGAGGAGAGGGTGCGGGAGAGAAGGTTGTGATGTGGAGAGGAGGAGGAGAGGGCTACGACAGCCTCTAACAACCTTAAGCCATACCTTAATTCGATTAATTTTTTGTTTTGTTGTACCTTAATTCGAACAAGACAAGATGGGAGCCAAACAAACAAATTAGTTAATACCAAAAGGCATAGGAGCAATTAGGTGAAAATTAGAAACTGTGCAAGTTTTTTTTTCCTCTCATAACGCATCATCTTATTAGAAGATAGTCACAGCAGCAAATAAGACATCTTATCATCATATCACACTTAACCATGTGAATAGATAACACATCATCTTATAAGAAGATAGTCATAGCAGCCAATAAGACATCACCCTATCAGCTTGCCATCATATCTTGTCCACTCCCCAAAATACATTGAGCCTACTAGTAGTGGTGCGCTCTCTTGCAATGACTGGAAGCTTACATGAATCAAGGCTTGGTAGAGCTGGACCCAAAAGGTTGCCAAGTCTTCACTTGGAACAATCGAAGGAAAGATGGTGATTTTCATGCTGGGCCGTTGGATGGGTTTTGCAGTACTGAAGAAGTTGTGGTGGTGGATGAGGGGTCCAATGCATGGCGAATGCCTAGCTGGGCCCTGTATTTTGGACCATGTTCCGGTGGCATGGAGTTTTAGCACCCCACTAAGTGGCGGGAGATCCAAAGAATTCCCATTTAAATTCAAGAAATGGTTTTTAAAGTCTGCAAGTTCTGTAAGATGATTCGGAGGGTTTGGCACCACTCTATTGCAAATCTAAGTGAACCATGTCAAAGGTACCATCTAAAGAAGTACTGGTGTCAACAAGGGACTAGGACCGACAACATAGAGTTAGATGGAAAGGGCCAAGGGAAGAACTAATGGCGGTAAGACAGTCCCTTCATTTGGCGCTAATTAGTTCCCCTCAGGACCTGTACCTAACTACACTCTAGTCAAAACGAAACTAGCCCTCCAAGAGCAGGAACTGGAGGAAGCAGAGCTGGCAAGAATCCAAAGTAGATAGACATCGTTGGTCGTTCCCTCCAAGGCATTCTTCCAACCGATATGGAGGAAGCATCAGAGAGAGAACATTGACAGGATTGAGGATGCCACATGAAACTTAGTCAACGGAATATTGGCACATCGCTGAGGTGTTTCGATGGGAGCTTAATAATGTGGTAGGTGAACATGTGGTGCAAGATGCCAAATGGACTAAGAGTTTGGTAGCAATGTTGGAGGGTGTGGTTGCCAGAGTCTCCGAATATGCCAGGTCCAAGTTGGATTACCCTTACACTAAGAACGAATTAGAGGACGCATTGAATGCTATGTGATACGACAAACCTCCCAAGCCAGATGGGCTCAATGCAAAATTCTTCAAGGCTTTTTGCAACTTAACGGCCCAAGATTTGATTGACATGGCCAATACAACAATGACAATCGGCTCCTTGTGTCAAAGGATGTTAACATTGGGTTCATGAAGCTCTTTCCAAAGTGCCCAAACCAAATGAAAGTTGGTGACTAGTGGTCTATAACCATGCTCAACACTTCCTACAAGGTAATTGCCAAGGCTCTGGTGATTAGGATCCACAATGTGTGCTCCTCAATAGTGGATCGAGAGCAAAATGGCATTGTAAAAGGCTGAGACATGCCCAGGTCTTGCATTGGACATGTATGAGGGCAGATACATGGCCTACATCAGGCTTGTAAAATGGCGAGAAGAGGTGTAGAAGATGGCAGGGTTGTCAACAACAAGGTCGGCTACAAGATAGGTTGGTTGGGCTAGTTAGAGCCATGGAAGTAAGGGCCATAGTGCCTTGGTTTTGTGAGACCCATAAGTCACGGGGTAGGAGAAAAAGACGGCTAAGGGAGTCAATTTTCTCTTACTGGTCCAGTAGTTTTTAAGGGCTACCATGCCTTATAAAAGGAGGGCCTTTGGCCCCATATTCTCATTCACTCAAGGACCAACCTTCGAGATGATTGCATTAAGACAACACCAACCAGAAAGGACTTCCACAAGTCCCAAGAAAGTGATCATTACCTGCAAACTAAGAGCTCATTGAGGCCTATACCCTTGGCTATCTTCCAGGGTAGCAAGGTTCATGGATCTAGAACGGAGAGTCTACACATGCTCATCAGAGAGCACGCGGGTCCATGGATTTAGAGGTGTCAGGTGATAGTAGTACGACATTTTGGTAAGGCCAGAGGTCCATAGTAGTTTGGTGGAACTCCCCTGGAACTCTCAGCCTCTCTTTTGTATTGTGTCCACATGTTGTTGGATGAAAATATATCAGTTTTGTTGGTAGTATATCTCTCTTTTCACAGTCTAGTTCCTGGGCTTGCACATGTTTGTACACACAAGCAAAAAAGTTTTGGATTCAATGTGCGCACACTTATAACACTTATGCATGAATTCTCAGGTCCACCATCAATCAATCTTCCGCTGCATGAGGTATCCTCTCTTTTAGTATCACATGCAAGTACATTACGTGCACACATCACAAACCTGCACACGCAAGGGTGCTACATATGGGCATTGGTAGCTTTATAGAATAGAGCCCATTATTAGGATATAATAATATTCCATGCTAGTGTGTGCAATCTCATTGATGGTGTGACGTATTCCTTTCTCTATTTCTAGACTTATAAATGGTTTGATGAATGGACACTTGTGGAAGGGTATGCCCTTTCGACGGGACACTTCCTATAAGGCACAACCCTTGCCCTTTCGACGGGACACTTCCTATGAGGCACAACCCTTCACAAGAGACATCCTATTGAAGAGACATTCCTATTGTTATGTACCCTCTCATCAAGGGTCACACCCTTCACAAGGGGTACACACCTCTTCATGCACATACCCTTTGGAGTACACACCTTTTCATGTGTGACTCTTCACTCTCTATATAAGAGAGGCCCAATTGTATGGATAACAATACATCTACACAACAGATACCCTACAGACATTCAAGCAATACAATTATTCCTTGTTCTCTGCTATTTCAGTCTCCTTTATGTTCCTTAGCACATTTCTAAATATAGTAAATCTAGGATTTCATACAGTGGTATCAGAGCAAAATTCGCTCCTGCCTGTAGGAAATGCCCCCCACCTTCTAGCGCCGATCTGATACATCTTTTCCGCTAGAAGGATATCCGTGCGCATTGTGCATGGAAGAGATGGAGAGGATGAGAGTAAAAATTTTTAGCGCCAACCCTGCCTAAAGTCATCTATGGCCTCTCCATCTCCCACACATCACGAGTTGATGTGAATGGACATGACAAAAATCGTGTCTTTTCAGGTGCTTGGGCTATCCCAAAACCAAGGGGCGCACCTTTTCCACCATCGGACACACCTTTTGATGAAGAGTCTCGACTCCTCACCCAAGGGACACACCCCATCGTGGACAAAAGGACACACCTATTCATGTAGGGACACACCTTTTAAAAACAGGGACACAACCCTTCATGAAAAGGTGCACCTATTCCAAGGGTCACACCCCTTCGAATAGGCACACCTTTTAGGCACCAAGCACTTATAAAAGGGTACCTAGAGGGGTTAAAATGGAAAACCCAGCCCCAAACCTTAGGTTTACCCTAGCTACCCTAGGGTTAATTAAACCCACCATTTAACTTTTGGGCAACCACCCAACCTAGGCAGCCCCCAACGAAAAAGGGGCGCACCTTTGACGTTCCGTACGGATTTGCATGCAGGTTCGCCTCCACCGTACGGATTTCCACGCAGCAGCAGCCCTCAGCCCTCGCCATTTCGCTGTCAGCCCACGTAGGGTCTGCCCTCATCCCTCGCCATTTCGCTGCCAGCCCGCGCAAGTTCGCTGCCCGCCTTTGCCTCGCCATCTCGCTGCCAGCCCGCGCAGGTTCGCTGCCAACCTTTGCCTCGCCATCTCGCTGCCAGCCCATGCCATCTTGCTGCCAGCCTTCACGCGCCATCTCGCTGCCAGCCGTGCCATTTTCGCTGCCAGCCCCTCGCCTTTTTCGCTGCCAGTTTCCTTGCCCTTGCAGCCCCGCTGGTTTTGCAGCCTTGCTCCTTTCCAGCCTGCAACGTGAGCACAGCACCAGCCAGCCCTTCAGTCGCAAAACAGCCTGCAAACAGATTTTTGCCATGACATCAGCAGCCTGGTGCGCCAGCCCCTATTGCGATCCAGAATTGGGTACCTGCAGCCTGTTGCGCCATTGATAGCCTGCTCTCCTTGGTTTGCTACAATTTCCTGCCAGATCAGCAGCAGTTTCAGCCTCCTATCGCGATGAAGACAGCCTATTAAAGGCCCAGATCAGCTCCTCGCCACCCATTGCAACATGGATCTCCGGACAGAAATCTGCAGGCCTCTTCTACGCAACAATTTGGCAGATTAAATCATTGCCAGGTGGAGTCTTTCCATTCTGCTTTTAAGGATTCTCTTGTCATTATCAATTTACAGCAAATGAAAGACGCTCCCTTAAAGCATGGAAACCCCTGGTAATTCACCCGGCATTTCAAGGACACCTCAAGCATCATCTACCACACAATATCGTGTTCAGATTGCACAACCAGCCCATTTCGGAGCTTTTGCATCTTGGGTCTTCTGTGTCACGTGCCCTCCTAATGATTTGGACCACATCCTATACCTTCTGCATGAGGCACCTCAGTTACATTACTTCCTCAGCACAGTACAGGTTGTGTTCCACGAGACACGAAGATACCCAGAACCCGATATTCCTCAAGAGTTAGCTGTCCATCTTTGGAGAGAATTTTACCCCTCACCTTCGGCATCTCCAGGGTACTCTCCACCTCCTTCAGCTCCCAGATATCCTCCTATACAGGTTGTACCTTCCCCAAGACAGTATTTACACTCTGAAGGCACTCCTTCTCCTGGATATCCTCCACTTCCGACAGCAGCTCATCCCTTCTCAGATCCGTGGACTCTGCAACCTACTCCTGTACTCTCACGAGCAATAACACCTCTTTCCCATCACCAGTGTTACCTCAGACAGGACCACCTTTACCAGATTTCCACGGGTGGTTCCATCCTGCCTCGCCTGCCCCCTCCAACATGAGCAACCTGAGGGAGCAGCCCGAATCTTCTTCCAAAAATGGTCCAAACTAGAGCGCAAGTTCGCGCTTTTCTCACAGGGATCTCCGATATGTCGCAACGCTCGCGTGAAGCCTCTCCAGAGATCAAAGACTCAAGTCCAAAAAAGACTCCTGAAGTCAACATACAAGGCGAATCACTACTGCAACTTCAAATTTCCCAGCTTCAGGACAGCATCTCCGACTTGGTCTAGAGATTTCAACAACTTCAAGATTCTCGCAGTACCACACATACAGAGGATGACGTGACGCAACCAGACGACTATGCGGTATCATTCCCACCAGAGGTAGAAAACACTGAACTAAGTGCCCTCTACCGTTTACTCCAAGCTTTCAAAACTAAAAGACTTGACATCAAACTTCCGAAAGCCTACACTGGTCAACGCAATTGCCGAACAGTTGACCAATGGCTCGCAAAAATGCGCATGTATTTTGATACTGTTGACCTCATTGAAGGTAAAAAGATCGCCTTGGCGGCCTCCCTCCTCAAGGATACAACTTTTCTATGGTGGCAAAGACGCTTAAAGGACGGCAAAAGTGTGTTAACATGGGAATGTTTTGAACACGTGCTCCATAAGCAGTTCATACCTGCCAATGCGGACTTCCAAGCACGTTCAAAACTCCAACAGTTGGAGCAAACGGGCTCCCTGTCTTCCTACATCTCTCAGTTCACCACATTGGTGCTGGAGATTGATGGTTTAACTGAGGATGATCGCCTTCATGCTTTCATCTCAGGCCTAAATCCCTCGTTACGCATTGATGTCCTTAAAGCAAACATCGCCACCACAGCTGGCGCTATTGCTTACGCAAAGCACATTACAAATTTCCAAAACACAGGGAAGCAGAGTGCTAATCGCACACAGAACTCTACTATGGCCAAAGGTGCTCGCCCTCAAGATAACACCAGGTTTCGAAAAAACTCCGGTAATCAAGGCCAGCGACAGTCTCAAGATCCCCAGAAGACTCAGAAATCATATGCTGGATTCCAACAGAAGCACTCCTCCAAGGATCGCGCCTCTTCTTCTTCACAAAGTCATTACCGACATCCCCAACATAAAGGAGCGGCCACTAACAAGAAGAACAACTCCAGCACAAAAGGACTTTGTACCATCTGTACAGGCGACCATAGATGGTTCGATTGTCCCAAGCAACCAAAGCAAAATTCCAATATGGAACCTAGCACTTCCCAAAGAGAAGATGCTACCCCAGCACAAGACAAGAAAGGCAAAGCTGTTCGAATGGCGAATACCATCCACCTAAGCCTTGCCAGCAACCCCGAACCTTCCCTGGCCACTCAAGTACTTTGTGTTCAAGGATCGATTCGTGGAACTATAGTCACTATCCTCATCGACAGTGGCTGCTCTCATAGCTTCCTAGCTAGTTCTATGGTCGACAAACTTCGGTTGACCACCAATCCTAGTCTCATGGACTATCAGATTGAACTTGCAAATGGAACTACCTTCTTGTGCAACACCAGGATCAATAACTTGTCTTTTCGCATCCAACATTATACGGACAAGTTGAACTTCGACATCATACCACCTTCTCAATACGATGTCATACTTGGACAACAGTGGCTCTACGACTATGATCCATCAATCAGTTTTCGCAGCCATACTATCCAGTTTGTCCACCAGGGAAAACTTATGTAGCTAACTGGTTCTAGGGACTCTCCTTCAACCCCAGTTGCCTCTGCCCTACAAGTAAAGAAGTGGATTCGTAAACGTCAAGTAATGACTTCACTTCTGTTGGTTACGGCAGTAGAGGAGACACCAACAAAGGATCCTCCTGAATACCTCAACCAACCTTTTTTCCAACCCTACCTGGATATTTTTCCACAAGAATTGCCAAAGCAGTTACCACCTCGACGACCAGTGGATCACCCAATCGAACTTATTCCCGACAGTAATCCACCGTCGAAACCTCCTTATCAGGTTTCTTACACTCAAAATGAAGAAATCCAAAGACAGGTGACCGAACTACTCGACAAAGGTCACATTCGGCCCAGTCGCAGCCCTTTCGGATCTCTTGTACTACTTGTGGAAAAAAAGAATAAGTCAATGCGCCTCTGCATCGAATATCGAGCCCTCAACAAGCTCACTATAAAAAACAAGTATCCATTGCCTCGCATCGATGACCTCTTCGATCAACTTCTACACGCAACGCAATTCTCAAAGATTGATCTTCGTTCAGGTTATCATCAAATTCGCATACGACGTATTCCTTTCTCTAATTCTAGACTTATGGATGGTTTAATGAATGGACACTTGTGGAAGGGTATGCCCTTTCGACAGGACACTTCCTATAAGGCACAACCCTTGCCCTTTCAACGGGACACTTCCTATGAGGCACAACCCTTCACAACAGACATCCTATTGAAGAGACATTCCTATTGTTATGTACCCTCTCATCAAGGGTCACACCCTTCACAAGGGGTACACACCTCTTCATGCACATACCCTTTGGAGTACACACCTTTTCATGTGTGACTCTTCACTCTCTATATAAGAGAGGCCCAATTGTATGGATGACACTACATCTACACAACAGATACCCTACAGACATTCAAGCAATACAATTATTCCTTGTTCTCTGCTATTTCAGTCTCCTTTCTGTTCCTTAGCACATTTCTAAATATAGTAAATCTAGGATTTCTTACAATTGAGCTGGATCATGGGCGTGAGATAATACACATGTGCGCATGCAAAAGCACACATACACATAGTGTAAGAGTCATTTCCCAAGATAAAGGGCAAGATAGAAATATGGAGGGGCAAGACCTAGGAAGAATTACAGTGGAAAAGCACATGCTGCTTGAGTCTTTGTTGGTCTATGTGATGTCAAATTTACCTTTCTCTAAGGTGAATATGAGGAAAGTAGACAGGTGCACTTCTAACTTTATCTGGGAGGGAAAATGGCATGCTATAAATTGAGAGGTTGTCACGACCCGGTGGGATTGGATTGACCAGCATGATAGAAAAAAATGTGAATCTCTACTCAAAATGGATGTTGCAGATTGAAAGTGCCCAACCATGGGCTAGAATTGCTAGGCACCTTTGCATCAGTGAGCCCTATCAGGATGTTCTACTCTCTAAATTTCATACAAAGATCCCTCCGTCTGAATTACTAGTAGCTAGACTGGTAAAGGTGTGGAAGGTGAAGGCCAAAGACTGCTCTTGGGGAGGGCTAAGAGCCTTGCATGGTGATGCTTCTCTGGGCAGACTCCTATGACTTTAAGACTAGGCATTTGACAATGGCCCCCCAAGAGCAAGGAGCCACCCCTCGAGTTATTGGGTGTTCAGAAAGGGACTCAAAATCTTAAGACAAATATGGGATCCAAGGGGGAATAAATGGGATGAGGTTGTTGTCATAGTGTAAAAATTTAATATGTCAAATGATGAGGGTATGCTGGTGGAGACAATATTGAGCAGGTTGAAAGACAACTGACCCACAAGTCACTTTTATCGTCACGATGAGGGACTAATAGGTTTCATCTGGAAGTCGGGGAAACCACTCTCAAAGATAAGCTTTTAAAGGATCTGAGGCATGAGAACTCGAGACAGGTGGTGTGGATCGCCAAAGGGAAATGGAAGTCCCATGCACCATTAGATGGGGTCAATATTTGGGCAGCCAGGCTGAGAAGGGTGTGGAGAGCAACCCCATCCTTCAAACTCAACTTTATGCTTTGGAGGGTTCTTATAGGGAAGCTTCCTGTCAGAGAAAGGCTAATCAAGTGGAAACCAGATGTGGACTCAGTGTGCTTCCTTTGCAATGCTTTCAAGGAGACACATATGCATCTGTTATGGGATTGCTTCTACACTAGAGAAATTTGGAAGGAGGTCAACAATAGCTTGAGAGATAACCAGATCCACATCACGTCAAGGTGGAAAATGGCCTTGCTAGGGGATTTTGGGGGGTTGAATGAAAAGCTCTACTACAATTGGCAGATGGTCCGAGGAATCACTTTGACTAATATTTGGAAGTATCGGAATGATCTGGTCTTCCAGAGGATCTGGGTGGGGAGACAAATAGCACCTGATCGAGCACGCAAACAAATTAATTAATTGAAGGATTTTTTTTTTGAGTGGAAAATTAATTAAATTAAACAAAAAAGGGGAAATACAATTAAAGAGATGCGTGAAGTGCTCGAAATGCTATAAGCACTTCAAGCCACCTAGCATTATAAAACCCCAACACCGCCAAAACCTCAAACATGAGATTAGTAGTCATATCATCCTGAAGTGGCACTCCTTTGAAGATCAGAGAATTGTGGATTTTCCATATGAACTAAAGAGTCACTATGCATACGATATCCCAAACACGAATCAAGCTTGGATTGAGATTGCCACGATCTCCCAGCAAAGCCAACTTCCAGCAAAGACAAACAAACAATTGTGCTCGATGAAGCCATCTCTAAATCGCCCACCAAAGTCTCCTCACCACCACACAACTCCAAAAGACGTGATAGTGGGATTCCATAGCTATCTTGCAAAGAGAGCAGACTGGAAAGATACGTCGCCGCCTATTAAGCCTGTCCTTAGTGGATAGCTTACAAGTCACCAACCTCCATAAGAAAAAATTACATTTGGGCGAATGTGTAGCTTGTCACGCCTTAATGATACGTCTCCTCCAAACAAATACACTATCCATGGGTGCCCAACGTCTCCACTAAAGCTGAGTATGAGAAGAAATACCAGACTCCAATTGAGGCACAAAATCTTGGAGAGAAAGCCTATGGAGTTGTTTCCCTTTACTATTCCCCCAACCTTGAAGGCCTAGGCTGCGAACCACAACACTACTAGTAGGCCAATCTACTCTCACCCTTGATAGTATGGCTTGAAGAAAATAAGCTTCTCTTGGAGTCGATCGAAATCGGCACACCTGCCAACCTGCAAATACTCGTGAAATCTGAAGACCACCTTGCTACTGGATTAATCCTCTTGCAATAATAGCCCATGGTTGCATAGAATGTACCTTAAGTAGCCATTTACAACACAACTTATCACACTAGCTTTATAAGAAAGCACACCAACCCCTCGCAGCTCTTTAGGAGCGGTTACATAATCCCATGGAATTGGGTCCCATCTGCTCTGCCATAAGAAATCTTTAGCAAGTCTATCTAGTATCAACTTTAGTAAGTCCCTTTTCTAAGAACGAAAAAATTGATGACGCATAAACACGCATTGGAGAGAAAAATTGCTTGAGCACGACAATCCTGCCTAGAGTGAAAAGAAGCTTACCTCTCCACTTGTTTGGCTCGAATTTTAGTAAGACTCCAATCTAGTCTTTGTTGCATTGTGATTCCAAACCCGATTGGGCATCCAAGGTATCGACAAACTGAACCCGGAGAGACGACTGAAAAACCATACTACATCAGCCAATCAAGAAAGGGGCCCCAATCCAAACACATTAGCGTAGACTTGCGCTTATTGATCTTTGAATCTGAGTCAATGGTAAAATCATCATATAGTTGCATTAATGCATCAACATTATCCTTCTCTGCAACAAGCAGGTTTGCATTATCATATGCAAGGAATTGAGCGGCCAAATGCGAACCATTAAAAAGGGATAGACCATGTATGGAAGAGCGACTCATAAGGAAATCCAATTGGTGCAGTAGTAGTCCAGTCACCAGAGCATCATTGAAGCGCAAACTTGTTGTAAGTACATCCATTCACAGATACAACCGCAGAGGCAGTCATAAAAAGTGTAGAAACAAGTCTATAAAATCCCAGGCCTAATCCCAACTTACAAGGCACCTTAAGGATGAGCTACCACGAAACTCTGTCAAAGGCCTTTTCCATATCCAGATTTAAGAGGACTTTTCGTTCTACGTGCCAGTATAATCGCTCGACAGCACTAATTCAAAATGGCATCATGAATATTCCTCCTCGCCAAAAACCCATATTGCTTTGGGTGTAACCGCGATGCAAGAAGAAACTTGATGCGCAGAGCAATAGCCTTGGCTAGAATTTTATAGGCTCCATTAAGCATAGTCAGCGATCACCAACCTCTTGGAGAAAGCTTGTTGATTCCTTTTGGGATCAATTTAATCAATCCCATATTGACAAACTTTGGTAGCTGACCCCGTGAAGACATCAAGCATTAAGAAAGGCCGTAAGATCTGAACCACAAACACACCAAAAATCTTGATAGAATTCAATGGGAACTCCATCAGGCCCAGTCACTCTTTCACGAGCCATAGAATGCACTGCGCAAGAGAAAGGTCTTTGCAGTTGAAGCGCTTTAGGTTGAGAAATTATACGATGCATCGGCTATAAGAAGGCGTGAACATGATTATCATAATCGTCAATCATACGAGGTGGAGTGCCAACAATGTTCGAGAGATGCCTACTACTGAAGACAACTGCAATCATCTCTTCACTAGTGACTTCTTCACCGTTTTCATCTAGAATAGCAGCAATATTTTCTCCACTCCTTTTGTCCTTTACACTGTTAAAAAAGGAACTTTGAAGGGCGATCTCCATTGTCCATCCATATGTGCCCTGCTTGCACCTTTGCTGCTGCAAGCTTAGAATGTTACACCCTGCGAATATGCAATTCCAGTGTTGCCAAGAGAGGAAGATCTAGATCCCTTGGAGCCTCTTATAAAGCAAGCAGGACGGAAGCACGCACCCAGTGCAACGCATAAGCTTCTATCCTTTGTGCGCAAGCTAACCAGCGGCCGTGATCCTTACACACTCGAGTAACTGCCTCTAAACAAGCAGTCCATTGTGCCAAGAAGGACCTCTTGCCTTGCTCCATGCTCAAGCTATATCTCCATCAAAGAAAGGTCTACCAAAAAAGGATGTGTTCATCTTGAAAGGTGGTGGACCTTTATGTTGTTGACCCTGTGAGGAGCATTTGAAATTTAACTACAAAGGAAGATGATCTGAAGCGCATGACCCAAATAGAATTTCACCTCTCATCCTGGGATCCAACCACCACACATGATAAGTAACATAGACGCGGTCGAGTCTAGCAACCCTCCAAGAGTTGTCAAGATGACGATTGTGCCGTGTAAAACATTGAAGGTGACTAAGTTTGCGAAGATGGCACCAATCAACCGACCGTGTGCTTTGGGAGAATTTAATCCAAGCTGCCTACTCCACTTACAAGATCTCAACTATCTAATGCGAATGATCAAAGGCATCTTGAGTCATATTCCAATCACCAAAAAGCATAGCATGCTTACCAGAACAAACATTGCTCAAATTTTCCCATAGTATTGCACGTTTGTCAGAGTGATTAGGGGCAAAGAATGACAACCACATTGCCTTTTATGGAGGCCTCAATAGCGAGATAGGAGCCATATGCTGCCTAAGATAGAACGTTAGCATGAATTTGTGGCCGAATAAGAATTGCAGTGCCACCACGCCTTCTAAATGGGCAATTAGAGAAAAGTTGATATTCTGAAACCTGCAAGTCTATCAAATCTTGATTACCAGATTGAAGCTCTTGAAGGCAAAATATATCTGGTTAATGCCTATGAAGAATCTGAAGCACCAAACAACGCTTCCAAGAGGAACAAGCTCCTCTAATATTCCATGAAATGCTAGAAATCATTGAGAAAGTTTAAGTATTTATCTGCACCACTTCAAGTGGCCTATCATCATCATCCTTCATTAGCTCCGAGATGGCGCAAACAAATTTGCAAAGGGAGCCAATTTTCTAACATGACCTTTAATAGAACGAAAAGAATTAACCTTGTTTAGACTGCAAGAGTTGAGCCCTTTAGTCACCAACTCCTAAGCACATGAACCCTTGGCTTGAAGGTTCCATTCATGCATCTGCAGTACGACAGTCATCTTGTTGTGCATCGTGAGATAGTGTCGTCGCTTTGCTGGCTCAGAATAGATCTACGCGGGGTCCTTTTGTCATATACGACTATGGACCCCGTCTTGACTGGCTTTAGCAGACCGAGAAGCAAAAATGCCAGAATCAGGGTTGATTCGACTGAATCGTCCATGGGGTCCAATTGTGAAGTGAAGAATTGTATATGTTGCAATAGTTTTGAATTGTAGCATGTAGGTCATCGCCTTCAATATGCAAAGACTCTGATTTTAAGAGTCTAGCGATCATCGTGTTCATCTGTTGGACGTGATTGTTAAGTCTATTCTGTGATCGCCATAATGAATAGTGCTCATCCAAAAAATCAGCTCGACTGTATTTTAAAGGAAAGCCCTAAAAGTTTTTGTCACCTTCATATGGAGTGATGACTCTGACGAGTTCATCACCTTCGATATGCAATTGATTTGTCTTGGCCTATCATCCGCGTATATATATGGCCCTAGTACCTCCTGCATGGCTATGTCTTTAGATTCAATCAGTAATTCGTTACACACCTCTTATATTCCTTACATGGACTAATCCCATACGTGAGAGAAGGGAGGTTCATGGAGGTCACGTGGAGGCATTCTGGAGGTTTGGGGGAGGAAGAGGGAGTTTCGGGGAGGGAGAAGGGAGCTTCAGGGAGAGGTGAGCGCCACATGGCACCATGAGGGCAGAGCGCAGAGGAAACAGAGGCACTGCTGTGACCAGTGGGGTAAATGAGATGGTGAGATCACGGCTATCTCTCATTAGTCTAAACAGGGCAGAGGACACGTGGCAGGCATATGGCATGTGGGCACTGCAGTCTAAGGGGGGGGTAATGCAATCTATGAGGACACATGCCACATGGGCTAATACATTCACGGTGGCTACGGCTCAGACTGTTCGGTCCAGACCTAATAAAACTTGAACAGGATGCCATGTGGCATCGCGAGGGAAGGAGGGCCGAGTCTTGGTGCAAATGTGCAGCACTACCATGCGGACATCACACGTGGCGAGGATATATACATACATACATATGTATATATATATACACATAGAGAGAGAGAGAAGGGGAGGAGGGGGAGAGAGAGAGAGAGAGAGAGAGAGAGAGAGAGAGAGATACATAAACAAAAATATGTATATGTGCTGTGTGTGCACACACGCGTGCACGCAAGCATGTTGGTATGCGTGTATATGTTTTCCGCAAATTTTCTAAAATTCCTCAAAGTTTGAGATTTATAAATGAAACCTTGAGTTTTATGAGCAATCTACGATTGCAACTTCAGACCTAGCGGGTCTCCAACCCGTCCTAGACGAGTCAAGTTACTCATATTGGTGATGCTGGCAGACACCCACTTAGAAAGTCGAGGTGCTGGAATGAACACCGTCGTGTGCGGCAGAAAAACACTATATGGGCGATTGACAGGGGAGGAAATGGTGTGGACTTCACATGGGAAGGGAAAGTGTGTAAGTTTGAGATCGGGGAGGGGAAATGGAGGAACGTGAACGAGCTGCCACGCTCCAGGGTGCAGACTGAACATGGTAATGGGCCCCAGTGCTCACTAAACAGGGTCCTTCAAGCCCCAGCCCATGGACGATTCCAACAAGGGCTCTCACGCTTCCGACTCTCCAACTGTCAGGGCGGGGTCCATAGTCGTATAAGACAAAAGGACCCCGCGTAGATCTATCCTCAGCCACAGATGAAAGACAATCTTTATGTACACCCCCTCGTTTACCTCAACTTGCTGTGTGGCCTTGAAGGAATTTTCGGCGAGTAAATTAAATCAAACGATCGAGCGCGCAAACAAATTATTGGTAAATTAGAGAACTAACCTGGATGCTCTTGCCTTGATGTCGTCCACAACGGCCGAAGCACCGATAAGTGTCGCCGTGATCTGCTTCACTTGATCTTGCTGCGCATCGGGCAATCCCAAGCCCTGCAGCCTTTCTAGTTTCTGTCTCACCTCATTAACTGTGGAAAGCAATGATTCTCGAGCGATGTCGTTGTCTTGTGCTTGTAGCGCGCTGTCCGCGAGAAAGAGTGTAGCTTTGATGGCCAGGTTCACTGGCCAAGGCATGCCTCCACTCGCCTTGTCCACGACGTGTAGAATGGTTTTAAGCACATCAGGATCGAATTGCGTCCCGCGTCGCACCTGCGGCCCCAGTTGGAATTATAATCAGACGATAGACAACCTTAAATCTACCGCGCCACATTTAGATCTACAGGCCGCAATTCACCTGGCGATAGATCTCCGGTAGGTGTTGCCCAAGGCCCCGGAACATCTCTGTCAGGTCGTGAGCAGGAGGAGGAGGTGTGGTGGAAGCGACGACGTTGCCGTTGGGGCTGGTGTTTGTCGCAGGCTGGAGGTCCTGGCGTTGAGGCGCAGGAGGTGGTGCGGTGATGTCCTGGAGGCTAGTGGAAGCGACGACAGGGTGAGAGATAGTGCATGTGTTGCCCATGATGCCGATTGGAGCAAAATGGTGAGGTGAGGGAAGTCTGAGAGGGCGGTTGAAAACAAGCAAGGCGTGGAAGAGAGTTAGCCGCTAGCTCCTTAAATCAGAGTAGACGTGCGAGAGACCACACACATATTGACCATCACTTTAATGTAATCCACACAATACATATCTTGGTGGCCACCATTATCAAGAGAACCGTTGAAAATGGGAAATTATTTGATCAAAATTCCACATCGAACCCTATCCGATATCCTCATCCACCTCATCCACCAATCATGTGAAAGAAGATTTACCCCTCTAGTCACCTTGATGTCTCAAATCTCAACACTGGGTGAAGTATTGTACAATCATCAATTGATATAAATGGGGAAATCCTTTATAAGTAACAGGCTTATTACCTTTAATTGAAGACATGGTGTTAACTGACACAACTCGCCACATAGCATAAAATAGCAGCCATTGAGTTCCGAGAACTTCCTTGCAGTTTTGGCAGCAATTGGCGAACACGCAAGTTCCATAGGTAATAGAGCTTCTTGCTTTTCAGTCCCTTCTCTTGAACAAGGCCTCTGTAATGGTCTCACATGAAGCTCTTCCCAACTTAGTCACTGTACCCCTACTTCTCTCCCTCTCTCGATCTTTGTCATGATACCTCTCCCCTTCTCTATCACGTTGCTTCTCCGTTTCTTTATCATTGCTGTAGGAATCTTGCAAATGATCTTGCTCATAGTCTCTTTCTTGATAGCTGTAGTCATGATCAGGAGGAGCCTCTTGGTCAAAAAACTAAGACGAGGAAGTGGAGCTTACCCTATAATGAGATGATGTCAAAGGCTACAAATGATGCCCATAAGCTTAGCTAATCAAATAGATGAGCTCAGATAAAGGTAGTCTTCTCTAAAATCTTACATGATTAGCAAGCCGCAACCTACAGAGGCCCACCCCATCTTCATCCAGGTGTGGGATGCCACTGCAGCGGCTGTAGCTGTTTTGCCAAAACTTTATTGCGATAGTTCGTGACTCCGGACACTATCGTAGCTTCGGTGTTGAAAAATGCTGCAGTACACTTCTCCTTGCGCTCATCCATCAAAATTTTCTGGTAGCATAGAATGCTCGATCCCCCTGCATTCCAATATGAGAGAGTGAAACACTGTTAGAAAGAACCTCGAACTCCAACTATGGAATGCTTGAAATCGTTTTAACGTTTAATAGTTGGAAGGATCTAGAGCTCGAGAACAATCAATACCTATACATGAAGATGTCCTTTCCAGGAGCAAGTTGACGCGCTTGCAAAGGGTATCAAATAGAGGAAGCCATATTTAAGCTTGGATGGACGATATTCTGAGCAAAATGCTAAGTTAGTGCCTGCCAAAACCGACCTCTTAGGTTGAGAAGCTAAAGTACCGAGAGAAGATAGAAGGGATTTTCCACCTTGGATCGGAAGAAAATTGTATTGGTAGAGAAGGTCAAAGTTAATTAGAGTCTCAAGAAAAAGGTCAGAGATTTCAAACTTGAATAATGTACTTGAACGCTCTCCAATGAAATTGTCAGAGGATGACTACAATCGACGAATAGGGAGACAGACAAGGAGGTAAAGGAAAAGCATAAGGCAAATGGAAAGATGTGTAGAGTGCAAGAGAAAACAATACAAGGGCTACTTCAGCAAAGCCAAAAAAAAAAGAGATGCTAGCTAGGAAAGTAGAGGAGTAGGAGGAAAAAAGTTAGAGATGCTAGCAAAGGGCTACATTGATTGAAGGGAGTACATGCATAAGTATATATAGTGATGCAAGATGAAAACAGGGAGGGTGACATAAAGGAAAGGAGAAAGTGTCAAAGCAAGAAAGCCCACAGGAAGATGGAATGGAGTATGTAAATAAATTTGCCATTTACATTGCAATGTAGTAGTGACATTGAAGAAATGAATCATACAAGGGAGGGGACCTCACCCAAGCATGGCCAATGGAGCTAAATTAGATATCATAAAGAAAGAGATGCGAAGGACCTAGGAAGTCCATGCGAAAAAGAAACAAGGAAAAGATCACAAGGTGGCATGTAGCAAAGTCAAGAGTGTGTGTGAAGTTCAAAGTGGGAAGGTATCACTTGAAATTTCCAAGGATCCAGTAAAGACCATGCTCCGTAGCAACAGCTATGATTTCTCGAAGGGTAGCCTCTTCTTTGCTCCTAGTAATGGTACCAATAGCCCTTGGTCCCCTGTTCTAATGCCCAATCCAAGCTTCAAGGTTAAGCTCCGCTTAGTCTAACTGGTAGAGTCTACAGATAGTAATGGCACACCTAGCTCTGTCTTCTCTAGCCTCTTCACTTCCTATCACACTCTACCTACTCCCATAATGAAAGCAGCAAGAATTCTCTTTTGGAGATTATGCTCCAGCATGCCCCAAGTTGGGATGGGATTGATCAGACAACATGAGTTTTGGCAGAACAACTTCTGGTGATGATCACCTCTAGCAAAATAGTGGTGAAACACAAGCATGCTATCTTGATTCTAGAATGTTGACTCTTATTTCAATTTGTCAGCATACACTGATCAGTATTTACCTTTGTCCCTCCCTACTAAAGATAATCATACAAGTCATTGATTCATGGCAACTTTCTCTATTTGCTGGGTCATGTGCTTTCCAATTTTGTCTTGCATTCCAACCTAGCTTGTAGGATGGAGATTTCTAAGAATGGCTGAGAGAAAGAAGCTGGACTTATCCACCTCTTCAGGAGCAAAGTCTAAGAAATCGACCTAGAAACAATTGTGCCCTTTCTTTTTATGTGCCTCATCACAAATTGGCATCTCCATGCTCTTCATTAGCTCTGAAGGAGTTTCTTAAACCCATATAGCTATTTGCATACGTGTAATCTAAGGCTCACAACATGTTTGCAATTTGGGCCTTTCCTTAGTCTCTTATTCATCAAAGGTTGTCCTTTGTACAAACAGTGATGAGTATTTGTCCTGTTGTATAAGCAATAGAATGTTAGGAATTCTTGTAGTTTGAAAAACTTTGAATGTTGCCAAATTTTGACTTTAGCAACTTTTGTTGCTTAAATGAAGTTGATGGTTGATGGAGGTCGATGGTCCATCAAAGAATAATAGCTATTAGAAAGGTCGATTTTGGGTTGCAATTTTATTCGCAAGTAATAGTTTTGAGCGGTAGTTTTAAGACCTTTTAGCTATACTTATCATGCATGGAGGTGGTTTGGTGTGTCATGGAAGAGATTAGGGTCTATAATGTGAATTGTGGCATTCTTATAGGAGAAGGGTTGCCGAAGTTTTAAAAGATATTGATTAATAAAATACAAACCTTCCCTTCTTACTATATATTAAGGAGGGAGGGAGGCTCTAACAAGACAGGTGTCCTGTGGAGAGGAGTTGGTGATTGCCACATGTCATGCACAATGGAAAGGTGGGAGGAGTGTGCTCAAGCTTCCACGTGTAATGTGCATCTTCTCAGACTTGCTCATGCTAGAGAGTTTGAATCCGTGCACTCCTCTCCATCATTCCTTCTTCATTTTCTCATTACTCACTCACTAAGATTCCATTTGAGGAGCATATTGGAGCTACAAGGAGCTTGCTTGAAGGGCTAGGACATGGACAAAGGAGGTAGCCATAAGCAATATACAAAGCGCTCATGAGGATCAGGACCCTTTGATGTGCTCCAAGATAGCAAGGAGAATGGGATTCAAGAGAGTCATTTTGGCATCCAATGTGGTAGCTTCTAGGGTTGTCAGCTAGAAGGAATTCCGCAAGACCAATTAAGGTAGCAAGGACCTGCAAACAAAGATTTTTGGGAACCCTTGGCTATCATCCCAAACATCAAAAGTACAAGGAACAGGAGAATCTTGGGCCTCACCGTTGGTTGCAAATCAGGGTAGCAAGGAGGTCAAGACTTCTAGGAATTCATTGCCACAGGTAGCTTTCTGGAGGGATAGCTTGGAGGTGTGTTTCTCAGCATAGGTGATTAAGTCTACAGAAGCTTATAGGATCAGGGATCTAAGGTGCCAAGGGGATCGTAAGAAAACTTTTGGTAAGATTAGAGGACCCTGGTTTGGTGGGACTTTGGATCTCTCTTTTGTATTTTGTCCTTTGAGGACAAAAATATATCTTTTGCTGGTGCTATATCTCTCGTGGATCACTATCTATTTACTAGCTTGCACACACACAAATGGTTGTGACGTACACATAAGTAATAAGTTTTGGATTCCATAGTTAAAACACTTCCACATGTAAAGGCTATCAATCTTTCACTGCTACAGGATACCCTCTTTTAGGATTAGTTCTAATATAGTATTTGAGACCTGATCGGAAGTTCAAGGATGTGGAGCCTAAAGACAAGGACTTGCCAAAGAAGAATCTTGTTTTAGAGCTCCAGGGAATTTACTTGGACATCTAGAGTATTGTACCCTTGAAGGAGGGGGGATCGGGTTCCGATAGGTGCACAAGAATTGTTATTTGGTTGCAGACCTTGCCAGATGGAGGACGGGTTGAAATAGACCCTAAGAGCATGGTGCCTGGAGGACCTCAGTAGTTTGGTCACCTATCATGGGGGGGACAGTTGGAGGATGCTAGTAACTGGATTGCTCAAGTTCAAAGGTGGGTATGTGACTAAAAATGGTGGTGCCATTAGGTGCTACCATGGATGAACCTATAGTAGGGTGGTTTGGTTGGGTGGGACTAGACTTGGTAGAGAAGGGGCCACCAAACAAAAAGCTAGATATCAAGATCGCCACCAGATTGTTCAAGAGGGTTTCGAGATGGAAGCCGATGGAGATCTTCATTGAGGAGTCGGGATCGAGATGAGATGTGTTGGTGAGAGGGGGTGTTGTGGAGAAGTCACCTCCCCATCTATAAGCCCCCATATGAGGAGTGCAAGAGGGAGGTGGACTTCAGGTTAAGCTTGTCACATGGGCAATACTTTGGCTGCCATGTGGGGAACAAAATGAGTAGGAAAATCATGAAGAGGGGGCTACCACCACATGGGTGGCACCTAGTTTGCCATGTGGGTAGTAAGATTTTAGAGAAAACCATAGAGAAGGGGTTACTATGTGGGCAGCAAACAAACTGTCATGTGGACAGCACAATGAATGACATACTTGGCATGCCAGAGGCTCTTTGGAGGACTGGTCTGAGCAAACCGATTGCAGGACACATGCAAACATTTGAGCAGGTGAAGAACCAGACCTCAAACTCAAAGTAGACCAAGCAGAATACAAGATAGGCAAGTATTTTATGGGACACCTACACAAGGTTTACGAAGCTATTGGAGGACAGAAAGGCCCAGGAAATAGTCAAAACATACCAACATGGGAAGATTGGCCACGGCAAGTAAGCAGCAAAAGGTGGATCAAATTTAGGGCTAGAATATGTCCTAGAAGGCGGCGAAGAAGTTGTAGGATATGGTGTGCCAGATTTGGGACCGGAAAGGCCTCCTACACATGACTATATGGCTGAGGTAGGATTGGGAGAGTGGTGTATTTGCCTGAGGGAGGCCATGCAGGCTTGCTTATAGGCTAGGCAGAGGCAACCAACAAGGCCAACTTGCACGTCGGCTGGTAGGGACTGTGCTGGTTGGTTTCTAGGGCCGAAGAGCCCCAGCCAGTTTTGGATAGCATAGGTTGGCCAACTAGGGTTGTTAAGTTCGCCACTTTTGGAGGGGGATTTCCCCTATATGAAGGGGTCTTTTGGGGCCTCACTACTCACTCACCACCAAGAGTCCATATGAGGAGTAGATTGGAGATGTAGGGAGCCTCCCTCAAGGACTAGTACATGGACAAAGGAGGTGGCCATGAGCAATAGACAAAGCGCTCATGAGGATCAGCACTGTTCACTTTCCTCCAGGGCAGCAAGTAGATTGGGAGCCTAGAGCATTTAGCCATCTAGGCACACTAGTATAATAATGAGATGCAATCTATTTATTCTGAACACCACATAACTCGGACACACGGCAACTCTATATTGCATCCTACATCTCTACACTGCTTCACACAATGTAGTCTCTGGCTTGAGCTGCTTGACTACTTATCATCGCATAGCTTTTGCCGCAGCTTTGCCACCTGTCACTGGTCACCACACCCATGAAGATCATTAAAATTGAAGGTTGGCTTGGAGAGACCACCGCTCTAGTTCTTGGCATAGTAATGAGACGCAATCTATCATTATGAACACCATCGCAGTGCAGTCTCTGTTCTGACCACCTGTCATTGTGCAGCCTTTTGCCGCAGCTTTGCCCATGCAAATCATAGGTTGGCTTGGAGAGACCATCACATTGGTTTTCGGTGTAATAATGAGACACAATCTATCATTCTGAGCATTGCCTCAGTGCATCTCTAGCTCGATGACCTGTCACCGCCCATAATTCAAGGTTGTCTTGGAGAGACACCGTGCTGGTTCTTGGAGTTATAGCTCCGTTACCTATTTTTATGTATTATAGGAGGAGGTCTATGATGACCACTGTGTTGGCAAATAGGAGATCTATGACAGCCACCACGCTGATTCTTCGAGTTATATATTTTTGTACCAAGGAAAATGTATTTCCTTGTGCAACCAAGTAAAATGCAATTGACGATATGGCCCTTAAGGGGTCCCCTCTAGGGGCAAGGGTCATATTGACATGCAATTTCTGTCCATTGGCATCCTGGATATTGTATAATGCATGTCGATATGGCCCTTGCCCCTACAGGGGACCCCTCAAGGGCCATATCATCAATTGCATTTTTTGAAAGTTTAATTGTATTTTTCTAGATGTATCTCCATGCAACCACAATGGTTGGTCATTTTTTGGAGCTATTTTAGCACTATTTTGGTCATAAACCAAGGAAATTATACTCCTGCTTTAATGGTATTTTAGTTCTTGTTGTAGTACATATAAATGAGGGCAAACATACAATTCAATGAGTGAGAATTGAGCAAAAGAGATTACAATGTACATCTACGTCCAATAACAGGTTATATAAAAATTAACAACTTATACCGAGCAAAAATCTTACATTTATAAAAACTTAAAAATTGCTAAGAGCCTTAAAGGCCAAAAGATTACAACTAGTGACCATAACCATTCAAATATAAAAGCTAACAATAGTGCATACTGAGAGCCTCAAATAGTACATAAATGTAATAAAAATCTACAATTGCTGAGAGCCTTAGAGACCAAAACATTACATCCAGTGAGCCAAAAGATTGTTAAGAGCCTTAGAGGCCGAAAGATTACATCCAACCATTGATCAGTGTTTATGCGCCTCGTCTGAGCAAAAGGGACTTCGTAGAACTCAATATTACCACTAGTTGCATTAAATGTTTTAGGGAGCCAAAGGAGGAGATGATGGAGAGGCCGAAGACCATGCACATTGCCAGGATAGATTATGGCCCCCCCCAACAAGTCAAGAGTACTCTTCTCTGAAAATAGTGAGGCCTTCGTCGGCATCTAGGGGGAACCCATACAACACATCCATAAAGAGGGTAGAGGTGAGCATGTCATCTAAGGTGGTGACATGCAGATATGGAGGGAACAGAATGTGGGAACGAAGGATCACCAGTGTCCACTAGTGCCAACATTTCTACTTTAGGTGAGCGCAATGCAATCACCTTATATGAGAAGGTAGATAACATTGGGATCATAGAGCATCGAGGGGGGATGGTAGTAGGCATGGTGAAGATGAGTGGGTGACTGAGTGAGTGACAAGAGTTGGAGGGGGAAGCGTGGAGCAAAGTAGAGTAGGGGTGGAAACGAGCTGGAGGAGGGTGTGGAGCAAAGTAGCAGAGCAGGGGCGGGTGAGAGCAACATAGTAAAATGCCAAATGCCATAGATCTTATGTATTATAAAGTTCAAGCCACCGTGGTGGTTGGAGCCCAGGGTTCCATCCATATTATTTGCAAGCCACAAAGGTGAATGGTTGGCAAAAAATTGAGGAGAGCGCAAAAGGTGTGCCACAGAGGTGAATGGTTGGCAAAAAAGGTAAAGTCAAGGAAAGTATGCATGCAAACCTCTCTCCCTCATAGAGTTGTTTTAATGTGGTTACAAAGACTCCCTGTGAAATGGATTCACAAAAGGCTATTGAGAAGGGGTTGCATGAAGTTGTTGTGTCCCTAGAAGTGGTGCATGTTGACAGCAAGTTGGTGTGGAGACCAAAGGTTTTGAGAGTTAGGCTGAGATCATTGAGATGGGCATGTCAGATGCGAATCATAGGAAGAGACTACAAGAAGAATGGGGTAAAAGAAAGAAGGTGTCGAGCCAGAATAACTCCTATAGTGGTGTTTCGACTTTGGTGTCAAAATGGCTCAAAGATGTGGCAAGGAGTGAGGGGAGGGAAAATAGGTTTTCATTCCTCAAAGATGCCTACAAAGTCCTCATAAATCAATGATGGTGGTCGAAGAACCGTCTCTTAGAAAGGTTTGATGCAATTGAAAGTTTTGTCATGGAATATTAGAGGAGTCTCTATCCCTTTAAAACAATGTAGCTGTATTTCTACCTTGAACAATGGAAAGCCAGATGTTATTCTACTACAAGAAAGAAAATGTGATGCTGCAAATCAGCTTTGGTTTAGTATGAGGAAAGCAAGGTATACTATCTTTGTCAATTGCCCAATGCGTGGTTTGGGAGGTTCTATTGTGTTGGTCAAAGATTCCTTCCATGCCAAAAAGAAGTTTAAGAGTGTGGAGAGATGGTTCATAGTGGTAGCCATCTCATTGGAGGGTTTCAAGTTAAGTGGTTAGTGTGTATGCCCTGAATTAGTCGCAAGAACGTAAAGAGTGTTGGGAGAACTTGAATCAAAAGATTATAGGTGAGAAGTGGCTTCTAGTAGCTAGAGACTAGAACTCCATGGAGAATAACCTAGACATGTCTCATTTTGCTAAAAAGGTCGTGGCTCTAGAGGGAGATGCCTGGTATGAGTGTTGCACTAATCATGGTCTAGTGGACTATGGAGAACTGGATCTTGTGGGTTTGGGTGGTTTTACCTGGTCCAATAAAAGAGTGGGTGATGATTTTAGAGATGGTAGACTTGACAAATTTTATGCATCGGATGAATGATGGTGTCTTCGCATGCCATTCAAAGGGGAAATGATCCAAAGCTCTGGAATCTTTGATGAAGTCCGATTGGTGTGGAAGTTTAGCATGCCCTCCAAGGTTGGTTGTTTAAGGGATAAGTTGTTGGGTAATTGTAATAGGTAGAGATTAAATCCCAAAATCTACCTATTAGTAGAAATACCACATCTTCAAGAATGCATTCAGAACTTTCGAAAGAGAACACATCAACTCAGGATTTTATGCAACGTAGATAGTCGATTAAGGCAAACAATTGCATATTCCTTGTATTATAAATGCTTCTATCACAACAGCATATATAGAATAGGCATAGGACTGAACAACGATCAGAAACATCATATCCACATTCATAATACTGAATGATAGGTATATGAGCCGAACGACTAACTTCCTACATATGGTAGTTGCTTACTAACTTGCATATGTGCCTCATCAACGGTTGCACAACTAACTTCCATTAAGGTTTTCCATACGTCTTGCTAAAGATAAAGAGTTCATAAATGTGTTTGAGCTACACTCGCCCACACTGGCACACCCTGTGGAACAATCACTTTTGTGCCACAATATTAGTGAGACTCGAACCCACTCATTTATCTGCTATAGTAGATCCAGTACAATGGTCTACTCAGACTGAACTAGTTGGAATCAGTTCATGATCAACATCATGATCTTCATGCTGAACTCCCATAAACTACTCTTCAAACTGGTCTTCAACTTGATCTTCAAACTGTTCCTATTCATTCTGTACACGTTTCTTTGGAACAATATTGGTTATATCCTCATCTTTCTTTTGCATTACATTGAATATATCCTCCGAATGGTGATTGAACAACAATGCATTCGGGTTTCCTCCAGTCAAATCATGAACAACTTTAAAAGCTTGAAGTATTTCTTCTCATTGTATCGAATCCTCTTGAAAGTCTTCTTTCAGCTCCACACGACTGCTACTTTGATTACTTGGCCCTGGTGCCATATCTTCAAGTACCTGCATAGACAAAAGCTTATAAAAAATTTTGGCTGAATTAGTACCCTGAAGTGTTGCTGACATCACCTGGGACTGTCGCTAGAACTGCAACAATTGTTGCTGTAATTCTTGAATCTAGTTTTCCTGTTCGTGAACCTTATCTTTTAAGATATTTGCTGTATATTCCTTAGAAGCAAAAGCTTCATAAGGCCTCTGAGCCAAAATAAACAATATTTCTTTTAAATTATCCCACACTCCTTGAGATATTACTACCAATTCAGTCTTAAGACTGTCCACAGCATTTTTTGCCATAAATACTCCCTCCACCTCTGTTTCATCTAAAATATCTTTCAACTGCTACTCCAAATTCTGCAATGCATCTAGTCTTGCTTGCAACCATAAGTTATTGGTTTGCAGCTCTGTGTTGCATTTAGACACTACCTCCAAAACATTAAAAAACCGATCCATGTGGGTTTCATGAACAATGTCCAATCTATACCCCAATTTAGAATGGACATGGGATGAGTTTGGTTGATACATGTTGTTGATCAACAAGGCAAGAATGATTAGATTGTACTTGTCTAAAAAATGGAAACCACCACGGCATTGCCTAGTACAATAACCCCTACCCTATGGTAGTGGGATCTCAAAAGTATCGAGAAAGTATGTGTCCCAAGGGTTGGGATTCCTTATTGATAAAGCACTCTCAATCACAAGAGTTGGGATGAGTTTCATTGATAGAATGTGTCCACCATAAACAAGGCAAGAATGATTAGATTGTAGTTGTCTAGCATAGTGGAACCACCATGGTCATTGCCTAGTCCAATGAACCCTACCCCATGGTGGTGGGAACTTGGAAGTGACGCGAAAATATTTATCCCAAGGGTTGGGATTGCTTCTTAATAGAATAGCATAAACAAGGCACTCTCAATCACAAGAGTTGGGATGTGTTTCATTGATAGATGGTGTCCATCAATAAGGCAATAATGATAAGATTGTAGTCGTGTGACATAGTGGACCCACCACCGGCATTACCTAGTGCAATGACCCCTACCCCGTGGTGGTGGGAACCCAAAAGTAACGGGAAATTCTTTATCCCAAGGGTTGGGATTCCTTGTTGATAAAAGATCAACAAGGCACTCTCAATACCAAGAGTTGGGATGAGTTTCATTGATAGATGGTGTCCATCAACAAGGCAAGAATGATTACATTATAGTTTCTTGAAATACTGGAACCACCACAACAATTTCACTAGAGACTTGGTACTGATGTTGAGGAATGGCACTAGTGCCATTCTCCATGCAAGTTTATGTTGACTGGTTCCATCTCCATGTGAGTTTGTGTTGAATGGTACTATCTCAAATTTATTAAAGTCTCCCATATGCAAATGCCTCTCCTATAAAGCTATCATATGGCACTTGGAGAATTGGGTTGTGGAGATTGTTGGCACCAGTGCCATTATAGATGAGGACTGGAGAAGATTCGGCTTTCTATGCTGGATCAAAGAAAGGTAAGGGTAAGGACTCTGGTAACCCATCTTTTTCTGATGATAAAAAGAGAAAGAAGAAGATCAAGTGCTTCTATTGCAACAAGGTAGGGCATAAGCAGAATGAGTGCTGGAAGAAGATTGCAGACGAGAAGAACAGAGTAAAGAAAGAGCCCAGCAACAACACGCAAACAGTACCAGTAGAGCTGTTCGTAGCAATTGAGGAGATTTGCACGGAGGCAGTTCATGTACCTACGGATGAACCTTGGATTATTGATAGTGGTGCATCGCGCCACATGACCAGTCAGAAGGATTGGTATACCTATCTACAGCCGGTAGGGAATAACATCCTGGTAGCAGTCGGCAATGATGCAAAATGTCCAGCAAAAGAAAAAGGTACGATTGCTCTCAAGTCAGATGGAGTTGTAAAATAGTTGTCCGATGTTCTTTATGTGCTAGATATCAAGAGGAACTTGTTGTCCGTTTTTGTGATCACGGATCGGGACCTCAAAGTTCACTTCGATAAGAATGGCGCACAGATTTTGGATCTTCGAGGGAAGGTCATTGGTAAAGGTACATGGCGCAACAACATCTATGAACTCTTAGCTTTCAGTGCTCGAGCTGATGTGAAGAATACTAAGTTATGGCATGAGAGGTTTGGTCATCTAAACCTTAGTTCTTTAAAGGAGATGCTTAAAAGTGGAATGATTGCAGACCTACCAGAAATTACAGATCTGCTCGATGTATGTAAAGATTGCATGATGGGCAAGCAGCATTGGCAGCCCTTTCCTAAAGAGGCCAGCAGGGCAAAGGCTCCTCTAGAGCTCGTTCACACTGACCTCTGCGGAAAGATGGAGACAGAAGCTTTTGGTGGTTCCTACTACTTCATGACGCTGCTGTGCTCACATATGCACATACTACTCTGGTTTCTTTCAGTTTTCTTTTCCAGTTTTGGTTGCTATCATATGCACCAAATTAAATCTAGTTTTGGTTGTTATCATATGCACCAACTTAAATCCACAAAAAGGTCTTGTACATGCACCCTCTAGTTACCCAATGCAATTTAAGAGGGGGTGTTAAAGATAGTGTAAATTGCACTATCCACATAGGATGTAGGGCAAACCCTAGCCCTAACCCTAAGGGATTCACATGTATATCTTCATGTTCATTGCCAATACACTTAGTGTACAGGTAGCTAGATCATGTGCACTTCTCTCTCTCTCCCTCTCTTACTTTTGTTATCAGATGGCATCTCAAAGCTTTGACCTACGATGCTTCAAGACAACACACATGCGATCTCACATCATGTATTGGTCATTGAACTCTTAACTGGGGGGGTTAGGAAATTGTCTTCTCAATTCCTCGAAGACTGTCTTCTTCTTTTTGTAATCATGGTTCCACCAGTCAAGTATTATGCTGCTCTCAAAATGGTGGCTCATCAATTGCCTCATGGCAGTCAGTACCACTTGACTGCCCTTTTTATTTTCTATGATCTCTCGACCCATAGTGATCTCATAGTAACGGTCCTTGGGCAAGGTAGTGGCAAAAGCAGAGCTAGAGCGAGCGCTTAAGGAGCAAGGAGTAGCAGAGGGAGTGGGATTTGGGGTGCCTCTACCTGTGAGTAGAGAGGGCAAAGGACCTGACTGGAACTGGGTCTCATGACAGTGGAGACCTATCGAGATGTGAGTGTGTTGACTCATCTACGTCCCTCGAGCCACCACAGCAGCCTCGACCCTTACTACTCTTTATGGACCTATGATGGGTATGCCCAGGTGATGACCCCTCGGTCAAAGGGGCTATAGGGGACGGCTATCGAGTAAGTCTAACCGTCGATGGCCCTAATCTACCCCAGGGGTGTAGGAGAGGGAATAGATGAGGTCCTCAAAGAATAATCTCATTGCGTCCGCATTGCTCATGGATGTGACAAACTCCTTGGGACTCTCGATAAAGCCATATGCTACTAGCAAAGGAGTTCCCCGAGGGGTAGTCATAGTGCTAGACCCGAGAGGAGTCAGCCTAGGGGTGGTCGCACGGTGATGACACAGATGTAGAATCCCATAGGATAGAATATATGCATCTTGGAAGAGGTGTGAGAGTGCAAGATGGAACCAAAATGTTGTTCTCTATTATGGATTTGTGAGAGAGATGACTCTCTCTTATAGAAAGGGGGAGAAGGTAATACCTTCCCTACATAAGTGGCAATCAGCCCCTACATCAGTGGGAATCAATCCCTACATCAGTGGGATTGCCTTTGCCTTACATCATCACTTAGGTCACACACTAGACACATCATAGCACTTGATGTGCCTTTACAACACACACAAACACACATGTGACTCCCCTAGATGCACACATGCACCATAGAGCAAGGCCTTGATCATACTTATCCCAACATACTCCCCCTCAAGGGGTTGCCTCTTGCAGTGTCAAGGATACATCTAGTCTCAGAGTTTCTCATGCCATCTGATGGTGGTCAAGGATAAATCTATGGCTAGGATCTCATGCTAGCAAGGGCTCCCAAGGGTGTGAGGTTCATAGAAGTGGGATAGTCAAAACACATATCACATGGTCTACATCATATGGTGACCAGAGGTGATTTACATAACATATTCTTTTTGGAGTACTACTCCAGACAGAGAACCTCAAAATTTTACCAAGTGATGATAAACAAAAAAGACAAAGTGCCTAAAAAGCATAGTCTTTATAGGAGGCCTCATCTTGTGGAGGCACATCAACTGAAAGTAGATTGGCAGTTTTTGACTTTGTAGTTGCTTCCTTTTTGGCTTTACAATACTTTTCATGGTGATTGTTTTTGCCACAATGTTTGCATGGATTGAGCTTGAAGCAATCTTTTGAGAGGTGATTAGTCTTCCCATAATGTTTACAAGGTGAAAACTTGCCCTTCTGAATTTTTATGGCATAGGCTGTGTCATTGCCTCTTCAGAGTTCCATGTGCTTTTCTTCTTCTTGAGGAGCAGTAATAAGACCTTCAAGAGTAGGATTAGGAAGATTTTTCAAAGTGGTAACAACATGATCATAATCTTTAGGCATACTTTTGAGCAACACTGCCATTGCATCATTCGTAGTGATTGGAGAGTTGATAGAAGCAAGTTGAGTCATGAGACTCCGCATATGATTGACATGGGCAGCCAAAGGAGTTTGAGCAACACTGCCATTGCATCATTCGTAGTGATTGGAGAGTTGATAGAAGCAAGTTGAGTCATGAGACTCCGCATATGATTGACATGGGCAGCCAAAGGAGTGCCACTAGCCATCTTCAATTCAAAGAAAGCAATCTTAAGTGACAATTTTGAGATGTGAGAGCTAGCACCATAAATAATGTCAAGCTTCTACCAAGCTTCAGAAGGAGACTCTAAATCAGAAATGTGATGAATATAGTCATCTCCTAAGCCAAGAGCAATGATGCCATAGGCTTTCTCCTCTCTAGCAGGATCTCTTACCGGGCGTGTCAGAGCTGAGGATTCTCTAGCATTAGAGGCTATTGAAGAAGAAGTTGAAGCAGGTTTGACAAGCCCCCAGAGGTTTTCCCTTCATCAATGCAAACTTAACCTTCATTTGCCATGTGTGAAAGCCTTTACCATTGAACTTATCCATATTTAAGAAGGTAGCCATGAGAGGGTCTAACCCAAAATGGGCAGTGTCTACTCTCTTACAAGGCTAGAAAGAGTTGAAGAGCTTCAAAGTACAAGAATTTAGAGTAGCAAAGACTTGTAACCAAATTCCATACTACAAATCATAATGGAAATGATGCTTTCACTTGCATGCTTCATAGAGGTGGCTAAATGAAAGTATTCCAAGCAAATCCAGGTATAGCAACTCAAAGGAAAGCTGTAGCCACAGTTGTACTGATGCTATTCAACACTTTAAAACATCAAAAATGCTAAAGTAGCATCTAATGTAGCATCAAACTCACAACATTGTCAAAACTGTCCAAAATAGAGGCCTAAATTTGGAGGGTGCAATTCTCACAGCTCATAGCTCTATTCAAGGGGATTTTTATGCAAGAAGAAAGGCCTTATACTAGAGAAGGTACCAGCAAGAAGGGGCACAATGTTGCACCAGGTCGCCATAGCCAAGCTTGAGAAGACCGACTGGTTTTTTGGTGTTTTCTCCTCCATCTCTTGTCGAAACAAGCTCAGATTTCAATAGCAGCTTACCCTCAGTGTCGTCTAGCTCGGCTCAGAGGAATTTGCATATAGGTAAGTACAGAGGCGGCATTGTGTGAAAGTTCATCGAGGAGTGTTCTTGTTGGCGTTGCGCGTACAGATGAAATTTCCCTAAATGCTTGCAACTAGAAGCTCGCCCGTACGTGAGGAGACTGCAACTCAAAGGGTTTGAGCAATGGTCGCTTGTAGGCAGAGAACATAGCTCTCAAAGATTTGGGGAAGAAGGAGGGAAATGGAGAAGATGATGAAGTTTTGAGAAACTAGTAGTTTATGCTAGAGAAAGCATCTAATGCTAGGCTAGGCTAGATCTAGAACCTAAGGCTCTGAAACCAAGTGTAGAATCCCCTAGGATAGAATAGATGCATCTTGGAAGAGGTGTGAGAGCACAAGATGGAACCAAAATGTTGTTCTCTATTATGTTGTGAGAGAGATGACTCTCTCTTATAGAAAGGGGGAGAAGGTAATACCTTCCCTACATAAGTGGCAATCAGCCCCTACATCAGTGGGAATCAATCCCTACATCAGTGGGATTGCCTTTGCCTTACATCATCACTTAGGTCACACACTAGACACATCAGAGCACTTGATGTGCGTTTACAACACACACAAACACACATGTGACTCCCCTAGATGCACACATGCACCATAGAGCAAGCCCTTGATCATACTTATCCCAACAACAGAAGCGGTATAGCTATATGCACCTTTATAGCGTGTCACACTCTCACATGCAGAACAAACTCACCTAGAACTAAACACCCAGAGATATCAATAGACTTTATTTCAAGCATGTATACAAAAGCTCAGTTTTAGCTTTGACTCTTTACACAAAACTCCATAGGAAAACCCGTCCAGAGTGATCCCACACATGAGACTGTATTCAAATTACAAATAAGCTCAATTCTAGTCTAATTTAATACACTCTCTAGCATCAAAAGATTACAGATTCTCTACTACAACAAGGCCACATAGTTCCGCTTCAAAATAGTCCACAAAACTTGCATATATTTGACTCCAGACTGCACAAAACTCCTCCTGTTTCACCCCTTCTGCTGCTGTTTTTCTACAGCCAACTTAGAAATTCAGAAAACACCTATTTTCTTGTAGCTCCTAGCCCACAACACCTTGAGAACACCTCAAAACAATTACAGCAAATTGTATTTATCAAAAAAGAGCTCGAATCACAAAAAACTGCAACTTTCCTGTCCAAATCTCCTCCTGTGGCTTCTCCCCTGACCCACACAAAATCTGAACTGAAAATTCTTCAAGAACCTGGAGCCTCTTCCTGTTGCCAACAACCTCCTCACACCAAAACAGGTCTGATTTTTGTAATTTTTAGCAAGTTTTTAGGGTCTATCACACTCCTACTGCCTCCCTCTTCACGAAACATAGTAGTAGCCCACTTCTTCTCATGAATATCAGCCAAATAACAATTGTTTATGCATTCCTTTTTACCCAGGCAGTGAATTCCAGCTAGTACAAACTTCGGGCAGTAAGAAAACAACCAAATCTGAAATCGACCTCACTCTCTTCACCTCTGTCTGCAAGTTCTACTGACCAGGAACCACCTTTTTGAAATTGCCCAGCTTCTAGCTCCTTTAGCATGCAAAATCAGTAGCACTTCCTCCCATAAATCAGGTCGCCCTTCTTTCCTGACTGTCTTGGCTTCGTTTCTGAGCAAAAATCTGATTGCCTTGCTTCCCTCTTGCTTCCGACACTTGATTTCAGCAAATTCACGGTTGCTTACTCTTTTGACACCCAGGGATAGCAAAAAATAGCAACTTCCCACGATGGAAATGCTTCCTCTGCCAAGAGCTCGTTGTCCACAGCCTCTAGGATGCAAGTTCAGCAACCTCTACTCAAAAGCTGCACTCCACGCTCACCTACAAGCATCTCTGACCAGGTTTCTTGCTCCCTCCAGCTCTCTAGATCAGGGCGTTCTGAAAATGCCTCTTTTTCTCTGCTTTTCCCCCTTCCCAGCCTCCATTCAAGCATCCGTCAACCTCTTCAGCCAAGCCTATCATCCAAGGTCATTTGCTGCATGACGACCCAACACAGCTACCTCCTCTGCTCAACACATAGAGCTCTTCCCTAGCTCTTCCTGCTTTAGACATGGCCTCACCTTCACGATGAGCTTGCAGTACACCCACGTCGCCATGATCCTCCAGCCACCACCAACTGCTACATCCTTTCAGTCGTCAAGTCCCTCTCCCGTCTAGAAGCAACAGCCCGCATGCATAGTGTCACAACAGCTCCATATAGGAGTACCTTCTTCATAACTTACAATCCTCCCTACTGTATAGTGGCAATGACCCTCTCCCGAAGCTCTCCCCCCTTCACTGAGATCCTCACCGCCTGCCTGGTAGAGACCTTTTTCAGAACTCCATCCACCTCTTCTTTTCCCTCTCCACTTGAGTGTCTATTCCCTGTGTGTTTCGGAAAACTTCCCGAATTCTCCTTCATGCCCAAGCTTCACGTACATGCTCGCTCCTCAACGAGAAGCTTCCCTCTTCTATTACGTAGCCACATGCATGGATACCTTTTTGATTCTAGCCACATGATTCTTAATTAGCCACCTCATATTTGCCTTTTTACCACTCCCAAGACTTCCTACAAAACTTAGACCAAGTCACTTAATGCACACATTCCCAACTCTGGATACTATGAAGTACTCGAAAGCTGCTTACACAAAATCTCATTGAATGGCAACAAGCACACACATAAGTTGAACATCACACATGTACATATGTACAAGACAAGTTTGGGGTTTTCAAAAATCTTCACACACCTTTAGCAACCCCACTCTTCTGCTGTGACATTCATGTCCAGCAGTGAGCCAAAAAGAGATGACAGATCCAAATTTTCTTCTTCTTCACTTTGCACTGACTTCCATTGATTCTGCCATAGCTCATTATCTTAGGGAACATAATGGAGAGGAGCTAGGCTGAATTAATCCTTTGGATAGCAAGTTCGACCTAAGCTCTATCCAAACCATCTAAATCAGTCAATTGGTAAGTTCCATTTTCAAATTTCTTCTCCACTCTGTATGGACCTTCCCACTTGGTTTGAAAAGCAGTATGAAATGTACTATCCAGTTTGCCATTGTATCTAAGAGCCAAGTCTCCATTTTCGATTTCTTTTTTCTTGATTTTTGCATTTTTCAATTCTTGCCTCCGCATTTGCACTTTGGCATAATGCTCAAAAGCCAAATCCCTATCTAAGTGCATTACGTGCAGTGCTAGTAATCTCTCCCTGTAACTGTCTACAGGCTCATATCCTTCTTCAACTAAAAATTTCAAAGTTGGTATCTCTACATCCAATGGCAGAATTAGTTTTTTCCCATGCACCAAATGAAATGGAGAGAATTGAGTGCTATGCTTCACCGCTACCTTGTATGCCCACAAAACTCTATTCATCTCTAAATCCCAGTTTTTGGTTTGGTGGCTCCCAGTCTGGCTCCCAATCATCTTAGTCATCATCAATTTGAAATCCCCATTAAAATTTTCATTCAATCCATTGCACTGAGGGTAGTATGGAGTGATATACTTGTGATTTATATTCAGCTTGCTGCATAAATAATCTGTCACTTCTCCTCTGAATCTAAGACCACTGTCTGAAAGTAGCTCCAACGGAATCCCAAATCTGCAGCATATGTGTTCATATATAAAATCAGCAACCCCTTTGCTATCCACTCTCTTTACTGCCTTCACCTCTACCCCATTTTGATAAATACTCCACTGTAGTCAGTATATAACATTTCCCTCTGGCAGTTCTGGGTAGAGGACCAACTGCATCTATCCCCCATCTTTCAAAAATATCATAAACTAGCATAATATTTCTTGGCTCCATTTTAAGAATTCTTTTTCCCATCCTCTAACATTCATGGCAAGATCTGCACCAATGCTGTACATCCTTCTGTATTGAAGGCCACACATAACCCTCCAGAAGTATTTTTTGCAATGTGATCTTAAAAGCATAGTGTCCTCCACAAGCTCCTTCATGGCTGGTGACAGTATATAATATATTTCTTCTCTCCAGGGCACTCTTCTCAAAATTTGATCAGCTCATTTCATGTAAAGCTCATCATCAATCATCATATACTGTCTACTCTTCCGTATGAAGTGATATTTCTGACTCTTCTTAAGCTCCCGAGGTAGATGTCTAGTAAGTAAGAAATCCACTATTTGAGCCAGGAATTCTCTCCCTCTGTACAGTGGATCTTCAAGCTTTGCTATCACTAGATCTTGGTCACTCATCTCCTGAGCCAATTCATGTGCCATTTGATTATCCTCCCTTCGCACATGCTGGATATTCCATGCTGTAAATTATTGAAGCAGCCTTTTTACTTTGGCTAGATACCCTCTCAACCTTGGGTTTCTTGCTTGCCAACTTCCTAGAACCTGCTTTACAATAAGTAGAGAATCTCCCTTGATCATTATCTTCTGAATCTTCAGCTTAAGTGCAGCCAGCAACCCCTCATATAATGCTACATACTCCGCCTCATTATTACTTCCGGCTTCCAGATGGACTCCCTCCTTTTGAATCAGCTTGCTCTCTGAATCAGTAATCACATAGCCTCCATTAGCTTGATGTAAACTCTTCTTGTATGAGCCATCAAAATGCAAGATAGATGCTCTTGGAATGATAGCATGCTCCTCTTTATCTATCTTCTTCTCTACTTCCTTTACCAAAATGGGGCCCTCTTTGTATGTTAACAGATCTGCCAGTGTGACTCTGGAAGTGATCTCCACCAGAAATGAGAAAGTATATTCTTGTAGCTCAACTAACCATTTCATCATGCTTCAAGAAAGTGTTGAATTATTAACAAGCTGAGGCAATAAAGGGTAGCAAGTCAAAACCACAAATGGCTTTGAGATCAGATATGCCCTGAACTTCCTGCAAGCATACACCAAGCTTGATAGAATCAGCTCTGCCTCCATATATCTCCTCTCTATTTCTGTTTTGACTCTGCTAGCATAATACACAGGCCTCATATAATGGGACTCCTTCCCTTTTTGCAATAAAATGGCTCCCATAGCATAAGGTCCAAATGAAGGGTTCACATAAAAGGTCTGAGAGAAATCTGGAGCTTTCACATAAGCAATCTCTCCCAACACTTCCTTCACTCTATTGAACACTGCTTCACAATCCTCACTCCATTGTAGAGGTTCTTCTTTCATAGCTTGTTGCAAAGGATACAACAACTAAGAGACTAAATGTATGAATCTTGTCATATACTTCACTTTCTACACAAAAGTCTACAACTGTTTTGATGTAGAGGGAGCTGGAAGTAAGATAAGGGCTTTCACCTTCTCTGGATCAGGCTCAATGCCATTTTGGGATACTATATGTCCCAATAATTTCACTTTGGAGCATCCCAAATGACATTTCTGTGGGTTGAATTGTCCTCCTGCTTCATCCATTCTGTGGAACACTTGATCTAGCCTCCATGCATGCTCTCTCTTGGAATTGTACACACATATATAATCCATAAATGCTCTCACAAATTTATCAATGAAAGGAGCTAACACTTCATCAATATTCTCCTGATACCATGCCGGTGCATTCTTCAATCCAAATGGCACTACTCTGTAACAAAAGCAACCCCAGGGTGATGAATGTAGTTTTGATTTGATCCTCCTCAGTAGCAATTGAAATCTGGAAGTATCCAGAGTATCGATCACACACACTGTATTTCTCATACCCTGCCACTCTATCCAATATATCATCAATAAAAGGAAGAGGATAATGATTGCTTTTAGTTATCGCATTGAGAGGCTTGTAGTCAATACATACTCTCCATCCTCCTACATGCTTAGGAATAATTACTAGTGGACTGCCCCAATCTGAATGCTCCACTAGATATATCAGCCCAACCTTGAGCAACTTATTCCACTCCTCTCTCAGCACGGGTAAAAGCTCTCTGTGTGTCCTCCTCAACTTTTGAAATAGGCCTGCTGCCTTCTTTTAGCTCAATGTGCATTGGCTCACATTTGAAACCCCTGATCTCTTCGTGTGAGGTAATAAATAGCTTTAGATACTGATGAATGACTTTCATATACTCCTCCTTCTCCACTTCTTCCAGACTGGAATTCAACATGGACAGCAATATCTCTTCTCTCTCTATCTGGGAAGGTGGGGGTTGCATCAAATTATCCATATCTTCAAGCTTACTCTCCTCCTTCGCTTCTTGTATCTCTGTTGTCTGCAACTCATATGCATCTCCTCAGATGTAGTACTTTCTTCTTTAGTCCCACTATCTGACTCCTCTTCCATGCTTGTTTCTTCTGGTTCTTCTTCTATTTCCTGTCTACTGCTCATATCAAATTTCTTGGCCTTTCCTTTCTTATTATGCACTGTAATTGTACCCATCTTCCAATTTTGTATTGCTCCCACCTATCTGAGCCAAGGTCTGCCCAACCAGCAGGCATAATGTGGCAATTAATGCCACAGGATACCCGAAAAGCATCCACTACTACTCTCGTGCGTATACCCAGACACTTCGAAGACCTTCGCATGGTTTGCCAATCAGAGCCTAAAATCTAAATGTGCATTTAATTTTATCCCCAACCTCTCCATACATTCCTGAGTCATGACACTTATCTGTGCATTGCCATCAACATATGCCTCTCCAACACTCATACCTCCACACCATGCATCCACTACAGGGCATAAATTTGGAAGATCTTCTACAGACATCATCTCCATCTCTCCTCTCATAGGCTCCTGCTCATTACTTTTCCTAGGATTAGCCAACTTCTTCCATTCTCTTTTGAGCTTCGGACACAAACCAAGTAACTACGCAAAAGTTATATTAGCTGTTCTCCCCTTCAAATCATTCATCAGTGTGTATTCCTCTTGTCCTTGACCCATATGCAAATCTGAAGCCTTGTAATGTTTCCTAGGCCTCCGACTCTTCTTTTTAGGAGACTGAGGGCTGAGATCAAACTCCACATGCTTCCCTTTTTTTGCAGAAGGTCCATTTTCTCCTATTGCAGTTCTTGTTCTCTTTGCCACTGGCATGATATCCGGAATAGTCTCCACCCTAATCATGCTGATTGCCTTCCCTTTTCCTTTATCTTCCCAGTTGACTCCACTGGTAGAGGGTTGATTTAGATCCTTCACTTCCACATTGAAGTCTCCTGATCTATCATTTGTCTTCTGCATCACAGGATAAACTTCTCCACCTACTCTTGATGGCTTATCACAATGAGGGCTGATATGTCCCCACTCTCCACAGTTCCAGCACTTCACATTGCTCATGTATCCCCATCCTCTACCTGTTCCAACTGTATTTCCTTCACTCCCAGCCTGTACATCTCTCCTGTTGTTTTGCACACCTCGGCCTCTTCCTCTTCTTGCAGTCTCCATCCAATTTAGACTGAGTGATTTCATAAGCTCTACAACATCATGCAAGTCCTTCTTCAGGGAGTCATCCTGCATAGGAACAGACACCGGCTCTCTCTGTGCATAAGCCTTTATTATATCTAGACTTCCAATCAGATTCCTAGGCTCTTCTTGCATGCCAAGCTGTCTCAGTCTCTAGACTTTCCATTCTTTCTCCTTGGCCACTCTGACAGCATCTTCAAAACTATCCAGATTCTTCAGCTCCACTTTCAATCTGAGTGTAGGCTTTAGGCCAGCTATGAAACGATCATGCTTGATCATTTGAGGTGGTACTTCCGGAACAAGAGATTCACACCACAAACTCCATAATCTCCTAAAATGGATTATGTACTGATTCACATCTTGTTCTTCTGCCTGTCTCATTGAGCATAGCTCTTTCCAGACTTCATTAGGGCTCTTGGCTTGTGCAAACCGTACAAGGAAAGCTGCTCTCACCACTGTATACTCTGGATTTTGTTGCTGAGGATGAGCAGTCCTGAAGGTAGCAACTTGAGTCTACAACCATGCTTTTGCATCTCCTTGCAAACAATAATTCAAGATCTGAAACAAAATCTCAGGGGTTGCCCTATCTTTCATAAGTGCTGTAAATTCCATCTTTTCCAAGAATCTTACTGTATTTTCATACGACATCCCCCAGTATTCTGGGAAATCCTGTGCCATCCTCACAATCTTTCAACTATCACACCCTGGCTTTCTCAACCATAACAAAATGGAAGGAAACAAAACAAAAACACTACTGAAGAAGCTCACTCTGCATCCGAAGAGCATTCTTTTTCCTGCGGGCAAGCACTTTCAGAGCTCTCTGCACTCTGGCTCGGAGTTGGATCACACGTAGCTAGACTTTAATGCATCTGTCCTTCCTGTGACCACATTCTCCACACCACTCACACTCTATCACTCTCATGTGTGGATTTCTCCCCATTGCTTGCAACACATCTCAAAACATCTGCTCTTCCAGTCTTGTAAAATGAAGTGAACTGCCTCCGTGGAGGCACCAAAAAGTGATGACACGGAAGCGGTATAGCTATATGCGCCTTTATAGCGTGTCACACTCTCACACACAGAACAAACTCACCCAAAACTAAACACTCAGAGATATCAACAGACTTTATTTCAAGAATGTATACAAAAACTCAGTTTTAGCTTTGAATCTTTACACAAAACTCCACAGGAAATCCCGTCCAAAGTGATCCCACACATGAGACTATATTCAAGTTACAAATCAGCTCAATTCCAGTCTGATTTGATACACTCTCTAGCATCAAAAGATCACAGATTCTCTTCTATAACAAGGCCACATAGTTCCGCTTCAAAACAGTCCACAAAACTTGCATATATTTGACTCCAGACTCCACAAAACTCCTCCTGTTTCACCCCTTCTGCTGCTGTTTTGCTGCAGCCAACTTAGAAATTTAGAAAACACCTCTTTTCTTGTAGCTCCTGGCCCACACCTCGAGAACACCTCAAAACAATTACAGCAAATTGTATTTATAAAAAAAGAGCTCGAAATCACAAAAAACTGCAACTTTCCTGTCCAAATCTCCTCCTGTGGCTTCTCCCCTGACCCACACAAAATTTAAACTGAAAATTCTTCAAGAACCTGGAGCCTCTTCCTGTTGCCAACAACCTCCTCACACCAAAACAGGTTTGATTTGTGTATTTTTCAGTAAGTTCCTAGGGTCTATCACACTCCTACTGCCTCCCTCTTCATGAAACACAGTAGCAGCCCACTTCTTCTGGTGAATATCAGCCAAATAACAACTGTTTATGCATTCCTTTTTACCCAGGCAATGAATTCCAGCTAGTACAAACTTCAGCAACAAGAAAACAACCAAATTTGAAATCAACCTCACTCTCTTCACCTCTGTCTGCAAGTTCTACTGACCAAGAACCACCTTTTTGAAATCGCCTAGCTTCTAGCTCCTTCAGCATGCAAAATCAGCAGCATTTCCTCCCATAAATTAGGTCTCCCTTCTTTCCTGACTGTCCTGGCTCCGTTTCTAAACAAAAATCTGATTGCCCTGCTTCCCTCTTGCTTCCGACACTTGATTTTAGCAAATTCACGATTGCTTACTTCTTCTGACACCCAGGGATAGCAAAAAATAGCAACTTCCCGCAATGGAAATGCTCCCTTTGCCAAGAGCTCATTGTCCACAGCCTCTAGGATGCAAGTTCAGCAACCTCTGCTTGAAAACTGCACTCCAAGCTCACCTACAAGCATCTCTGACCAGGTTTCTTGCTCCCTCCAGCTCTCCAAATTAGGGTGTGCTGAAAATGCCTCTTTTTCTCTGCTTTTCCCCCTTCCTAGCCTCCATTCAAGCATCCGTCGACCTCTTCAGCCAAGCCTATCATCCAAGGTCATTTGCCGCATGATGACCCAACATAGCTACCTCCTCTGCTCAACACACAGAGCTCTTCCCTGGCTCTTCCTGCTTTAGACATGGCCTCACCTTCACGATGAGCTTGCAGTACACCCACGTTGCCATGATCCTCCAGGCACCACCAACTGCTACATCCTTTCAGTCGTCAAGTCCCTCTCCCGTCCAGAAGCAACAGCCCGCATGCATAGTGTCACAACAACTCCATCTAGGAGTACCTTCTCCGTAACTTACAATCCTCTCTGCTGTATAGTGGTAATGACCCTCTCCCAAAGCTCTCCCCCCTTCACTGAGATCCTCACCGCCTGCCGAGTAGAGACCTTTTTCAGAACTCCATCCACCTCTTCTTTTCCCTCTCCACTTGCGTGTCTATTCCTTGTGTGTTCCGAAAAACTTCCCGAATTCTCCTTCATGCCCAAGATTCATGTACATGCTCGCTCCTCAACGAGAAGCTTCCCTCTTCTATTACGTAGCCACATGCATGGATACCTTTTTGATACCAGCCACATGATTCTTAATTAGCCACCTCGTATTTGCCTTTTGACCACTCCCAAGGCTTCCCACAAAACTTAGACCAAGTCACTTAATGCACACATTCCCAACTCTGGATACTATGAAGTATTCGAAAGCTGCTTACACAAAATCTCATTGAATGGCAACAAGCACACACATAAGTTGAACATCACATATGTACATATGTACAAGACAAGTTTGGGGTTTTCAAAAATCTTCACACAACGGGTAGGCCCCTCAGGAGTCAATTGAGTGGAATCAAAGTCCTCTAGAGAGTACAGATCATGACATCACCTCCTACAAGGGTTTTTATACTCTTCAGATGTGTGACATGATGCCATGTCTAATTTGGGGGGATTGGACAAACATAGAGACAAACATGAAAACAATAACAAACACAAGAGTAGTTAAGAAGTGGAAAGACAATTTACTTAAAAGACAATTTATTACTTGAAACTCAAATTCAATTTACGAAAACTATGAAAAGAAAATTGTTTACTTAAGAAAATTTATATCCAAAAGAGAGAAGGAAAAGAGGGGAAAATATAGGAAAAGAAAGAAGGAAAGAGAGGAAAAGAGAGGAGAAAAGAGAGGAAAGGAGAGAAGAAAAGAGAAGGAAAGAGAGGAGAGGAGAGGATGAAAGAGAGAAGGAAAAGAGAGAAGGAAAGAGAGGAAAAGAGAGAAGGAAAGAGAGGAAAAGTGACGAGAAAAGAGAGAAGGAAAAGAGAGGATTAAAGAGAGAAGGAAAAGAGCGGGGAAGAGAGGAAAAGAGTGAAGGAAAGAGAGGAAAAGAGAGGAGAAAACAGAGGAAAGGAGAGAAGAAAAGAGAAGGAAAGAGAGGAAAGGAGAGAATGAAAGAGAGAAGGACAAAAAGGAAAAGAGAAGAGAAAAGAGAGGAAAAGAGAGCAGGAAAGAGAGGAGGAAGGAGAGGAAAGGAGAGAATGAAAGAGAAGAGGAAAAGAGAGGAAAGGAGAGAATGAAAGAGAGAAGGAGTTTGCTTCAAATATTTAAAGATTTAAATCTTTATATCTTTAAGCATATGCATAAAGCTTTAAAGGTTTAAGTATACACATAAGCATATGCTTCAAACCTATATGCTTCCCCTCCCCTTCCCTTTCCTTTGTAATGTTAGTATATGAAAATCGTCTGAGGATGTATGGACAAAGGGTACCGGTATGCATATGTCAACAATACAAAAACTCTAATGATCCTACCCATAGAGAGAGGAAAATTCATACCCTTCCTCAATGTAAGCCCTTACTACATCCATTTTTTTTCAAATGACCTCAAAGATATACATAGTAACCATGAGAATCATGTGTTGCCTTATTGAACATGTGGATGGGGATGAAAACTTGAAGGAATCTAGCCAAGATAATGCTGCAGCACGTGGAGAGGGCGCCAGTGGGGGATGACGATAATGGAGAGGGCATCATTGGGGTTGACGATAGTGGAGAGGATGAGGATGGGAGCAATGAGAAGTAGCACTAGATTCTACCCATCTTCTTATTGATGGACATATGGAGATAGTTCAGACTTGTAAATAGTATCAAATTTTTATCTCAAATGATGTAATAGTTTGATGTAATAGGACAATTTTGTACTCAACAAATGTAAACAATATAGTGTAATACAAACCTTTACAAAAGGGCTTGTCCAAGACCTAATATACCCTTAAAAAAATTTGACCACAAATTTTAGCATCGATATTAGCATCGAAACACTTGAGACTTTTACCAGCGTCGGTATTACCATCAAAAAATTATTATTAGGGTCGATATTAACTTAGGTTTGGGAAAATTTTATTGTTACCAGCATCAAAAATAGATTTGGGAAAACTCTAGGAGTGTAGATGTGGCCATCAATATTAACGTTTCTATTACCATCATAAATATTAATATCAACTGCAATTTTGACTAAAACTATGACGTTAATATCGACATTGTCTTTTCGATGCTAATATAGACTTTTTCAATGGATTCTTGATTTAGAAAAAAAATTAATGTATTTTCCATTAAAAAAAGCGTAAAAAATGAGCTGAACTCTTGTAGTGTCTAAATTCAACCCAAGTGATGGGTTCACATGGATTCACTTTGACCTGTACATGAGATTTTTACCACAACTTTGCAACTCCACGCAACTACTGTGATGCAATCTTTGTTTTATCTACTTCATCAAACTCACGTAGGGAAAAGAAATTTTCAAGCTCCTCGAGCCAAGCCTCGAGATCTTCTCCAAGGTTCTTTTCACCTTTGTATCCCAGGCTTTAGAGTATCATCTTGAAGTATCTTCACAAAAATTCCACCATCAATCGAAGTACAAGTAACTCCTCTGGCCACTGTGTTCTCACTAGCATCTCTGGTCATTGTATCTTCATCAAAATTCCGATTACATTCTTTCCTTTTGACAATGCATTTAGTTCTTCAGTGAGTCTTCAAATTATAAGGTCTTGTTTTGTCAGCTCTTGTGGAATTGCAATGTTGTCAACCATTTTTGCAATCACGACTCATGTATTCAACCTACTTTGATACCACTTGTGACACTATGTACTTTTAAAATCAATCAAAATAAAATCCACAAAACCATGTAAAATAAGGAAGAGCATAAAAATAGTGTATTGAGTCAAGAAATCTTTACATCAGATTCAGAGAAGGAGAACTCCATGTGTGGATCTCAAACCATACGACCACCCCTAATCAATCTCACTCTAGCATACATTCTGGTAGGCACTTGTTTGACACATATGTAGGCTTTTGCATCTCAAGGCTCCCACAAGGAGTAGGTCGAGAGTGGAGACTCCAATGGCATCCCTCCAAGATCCCCAGAACACATATGTTATAGCAAGAGTACACATCTTTGGCTAAGTTGCCAAGGAGATAAAGGTACGTGCTTGTGATACATTTGATTCCTTTCATAAACCACCCATTGCACAATGCTATAGGCCTTATTTGTAGAGATTAAGAGTGAATTTGAAGTGGAAAAGAATGGAGAAAGTGTGAGATTAGAGTAGAGAAATATTGCTTTTTCATTTCTATCCATGCAGCCATTTCATGCATTTGAGCTTGTTTTTGCTTATTTTTTGATGTTTGTTTATATAAAAAGGCAGCTAGTGTGATTGATAAGCTTGTTGCAATGTCAAATCCAACTAAAAACACTCAAAAATGAAGAGTGGAGTGAAATTTTGAAGTGGTTTTTGGTGTGTGACATTCCAACTTGTGAAAATCATTCATTTGAGTAGGAAAGATTATTGGTTTTATATGTTTTTTGTATGCTATAGGAAGTTAGTTTGTAACACCCCCATGCACACAAACCTGGAACATGACTTGGAAATCCATCAAGAATCATCAGAAAATAGTTGGTGACACTTTGTGTTCCCAGACAGTCCCTATCCCACCGACTCGACACCTTATGATAGCTATCCCGTTGGCTGGTGCCATAAGCACTTAACCCACCGACTGACAGATGTCAGTAACCTAAACAACCGCCTCAATTTAAGATTTGTTAGGGGATCGTCAGCTAGCTATCCCATCGGTCTAAGAGTCATTGACTCAGTGCCATAAGGCTAAAGCATAGACTTGGAGGCATAACCATGTAACTCGCTAACCAGTGCCTTCCTGGTATTCATCCGAGGTAAGCTATCTCACCGGTTGTCAACCCACTGCCCAGTGCCATCCATCTATTCTACCTCCTTGTATTATCCCACCATCTGGTGCTTCAAAGCTAACCTACTGGCATGGTGGCCTATCTCTTCAGCCCATCCCACTGACAAGTTTTGTGTACTAATCCACAAACTAGTGCCATAAGGTTTACCCTCCGACCCGACAGCATATGGCTAACCCTACGACTAGAGGGATGGATCTGAGAACAAGTTTCCTGACAAAAAAATCAGAACTGGAAGTGAGATAGGGTGTGGTCAGGTGGGAACCTCATACTGTTAGATATCAATGCTCCACTCTCGTGTAACTACATCGGAACCAGCTAACTCTACTTGTAATCCCCCCCATATGAGGAGAAGGCATTTGAGTAGCTCGGTTATCGGGTAGGTCCTGGTTTGGATAGCAGATGGGGGCCATGTGTGGCCTGATGGCTGGACGGCTTCAGATAGAGTTGGCACACTGCCAAGTAGGCTACATCCAAGTGCGGGAAGACATCCCATGACTGACTGCATTGAGGGTAGATGGAGCATTTTTCGGGGCAGCCCACTCTCAGGTTGTGGGGCCCGTTTGGAGCCCCAGATGGATCCCGATCTTGGATGGCTTTGGGCCGAGAATGGAGTCCATAGGTTAGTTGCTCTATTCTGCACTACGGTTCTATCGTGTGGTGGGTGGCCTATTTCGAGACCGACCTCCAGTCGGCCGTTTTGGTCAGACTGGGTCGGTCACCCAATTGGGTCTAATCGACTACGACCGGTGGCTATATAAGAGCAAGCCTATGAAGCCCATTATCATCACTGGCTACAGCAACCCTGATTCCTTAGCATCTAGCCTCCATCCTCTACTATTTCCAGCATGCCATCAAAGCTTCACATAGGAGCGCATGGTTGGGAGGCAGTGCCATCTATTGTATCAATTTTACAGTAATAAAATTTTTTATTCTCCATACTATTTGCTTTTCTCTCTTGCATACGAGATCCTATTATCTGTTGAGCACAGACGTTGAATTGTTTTCTTACATGGTATCAGAGCTTGGGCTCTAGCAACAAGATTTGGTAGTGTGTCTCTGTTTTCCAGCAGATTGTGAGAGATGGCCCAGCCTGCAAGACTGCGAATCCCACCGTTTGGCGAAAGCGGAAAGTTGGACGGCACTAATTATCCACTCTGGGAAGTTCAAGATGAAGACCATCCTAAGTGCATATGAGCTTTTGGATACTTCTACTGGGGTGGACGTGAAGTCGGTTGCGAGATCGAATCCAACCAATGCAAGACAACAGATGATACCAATTGTGGATCAGCTTCTCGCATGGACAAGAAGACATGCAGATGTGCTGTGTTCTATTGTTTGCAGTGTAAGTGATTCTGTCATGGCGTTAATTCAACATGTCACCACAGCGAAGGAGGCATGGATGGTCTTGAAAAATCAGTACGAGACCACAAATTAGATGCGGATTCAGAATCTAGAGACTCAACTCATGAACGAGAAACTGTCTGAGTCTGAAACGGCAAAGAAGTTCATCACCAGGGTGAAGAATCTGCGCGATCAGATGACTGCGATTGGAATCACCATCACCAGCGAGAATCTAGCACGAAGGTGCATACGGATTCTCCCACCAAAGTATGACAGTCTTGTTACAGTGCTGAATACGTAGAACATAAATCTGCCCCTCAACTTTGAGGATTTCAGAGCGATGCTTCTGGAGGAGGAGCTGCCTCAAAAGACGAGGACTGGAGAAGATTCGGCTTTCTCGATTGGATCAAAGAAAGCTAAGGGTAAGGACTTTGGTAACCCATCTTCTTTTGATGATAAAAAGAGAAAGAAGAAGATCAAGTGCTTCTATTGCAACAAGGCAGGGCACAAGCAGAATGAGTGCCAAAAGAAGATTGCAGATGAGAAGAACGGAGTAAAGAAAGAGTCCAACAACAGCGCACAGGTAGTACTAGTAGAGCTGTTTGTAGCAATTGAGGAGATTTGCATGGAGGTAGTTCATGTACCTATAGATGAACCTTGGATTATTGACAGTGGTGCATCACGCCAGATGACCAGTCGTAAGGATTGGTATACCTCTCTACATTCGGTAGGGAATGACATCCTAGTAACAGTCGGCAATGATGCAAGATGTCCAGCAAAAGGAAAAGGTACGATTGATCTCAAGTCAGATAGAGTTGTAAAATAGTTGTTCGATGTTCTTTATGTGCCAAATATCAAGAGGAACTTGTTGTCCGTTTCTGTGATCACAGATCGGGACCTCAAAGTTCACTTCGATAAGAATGGCGCACAGATTTTGGATCTTCAAGGGAAGGTCATTGGTAAAGGTACACGGTGCAACAAAATATATGAACTCTCAGCTTTCAGTGCTCGAGCCGATATGAGCAACACTAAGCTGTGGCATGAAAGGTTTGGTCATCTAAGCCTTAGTTCTTTAAAGGAGATGCATAAAAGTGGAATGATTGCAGACCTACCAGGAATTACAGATATACCTGATGTATGTGAAGCTTGCATGATGGGCAAGAAGCATCAGTAGCCCTTTCTTAAAGAGGCCAGTAGGGAAAAGGCTCCTCTAGAGCTCGTGCACGTGGACCTCTACGGAAAGATGGAGATGGAAGCTTTGGGTGGTTTCTACTACTTCATTGCCCGCAAACTCACATGGGGAATGGCACTACTGCTATTCTCCACAAACTCGCATGGTGTAAATATCCACATGACTATATGGAGAGTGACACTCGGGCAAATCTTTACAATCCCCTGTGAGACATGGCATTGATTCCTATGTCAGTGTGAATTTGTGGAGAATTGTACTGGTGCCATTCCTCACCTACGATTCTCAGGGGGTTCACCTCATAAAACTTTTGTGTACCACGTGCATTCAAAAGGACAATCAATGATCACATCAACCACATGTACATCATCACCAACATCTATATCTACCTTTTGAACAACAGGAATGGCACTTTTCTTCTTTTTCTTCTTTTTCTTCTTTGACACTCTTGTGCTTGCTAGCTTTCCCCATTCCTTTTGTAGTTTTGGAGACAAAGCAAGTAATTGACCAAAGGTGATATGATCTTACTTTTCTTTAAGGTCGGACAACAAGTCATTTTTAATTTAACTTTTTGGAAAATTTTAACAAGTTTACAATAACAGGAGGGTTTTTTAAATTGAAATTTAGAAAAAAATTAGTTAGTTCATAAGTAAAGAGGGGTGTTTTTATTGAGGGGAAAATTTTAGTTAAGGGTTTTTTTAAATACCCCTTGAAGGCACGTGATACATAGGGTTTCTAAGTAGTGTACCCCTCAAGATGCAATTGTGGAGAATGGCAGCAATGCCATTCCTCACATGCGGTTATGGAGAATGTCACTACTACCATTATGGCACTCATTCTATTCCCCATAAGTTCATAATGGCACTAGTGAAGAATGGCATTGGTGCCAATCTCCGCAATTCTCTCCACATGCGGCTGCTTTCAGAAAATTTGGTGTCTCTCCATAAGACTTTATGGAGAATGGCACTGGTGCGAATCTCCACATACTCAGATGCTGCCATTCTCCATGAAACCCACATTTAATTTCTCCATATGACATTCTCTACAAACTCAAATGGAGAGTGTCACTAGTGCCATTCTCCACAAACTCACATGGAGCAAATCTCCATGTGACTTCATGGTGGATAATGGCACTAGGTTAAAACTCCACAACCCCGTGTGAGGCATGGAGCTAGTCCAAATGTCAGAAGGAATTTGTGAATAATTGCAATGGCATCAATCTCCACGACACCACATGAGGAATGGCACTACTATCATTCTCGACAATATTATATGAGGTTGTTGAGAATGGCACTAGTGCCGTTCCTCACATGGGGTTGTAGAGAATGACACTATTGTCAATGTGGGACTAGTTCCATTTTCAAGGGAGAATGGAACTATTGCTATTCTCTAGGACTACTTATGTGGTCTTATATCTTGGAGAATGGCACGAGTGCCATTCTGTGGAACCTGTTAGATTTAACTATCAACATTCACATGGTGATTGACACAATGTGAGTTAGTAGAGAATGGCACTAGTGCCAATCTCAATGTGAGCTTGTCTTTAATGGAACGATCTCCATGTGAATTTGTGGTGGAGAATGCCACTAGTTCCATTCTCCACAACCCAATTCTCCTTGTTCCAGATGATAGCTGCCAGGAGAGACATTTGCATATGGGAGACTTTAATAAATTTCATATGGTACCATTCAACCTCATTCAACACAAAATCACATGGATATGGAACCTTTCAACATAAATTCATGAGGAGAATGGCACTAGTGTCATTCTTCAACATCAATACTAGGTCTCTAGTGCAATTGCTGTGGTGGCTCGACTATGTCTAACAACTACAACCTAATCATTCTTGCCTTGTTGATGGATAAATTATTTCCTGGTACTTCCAAGTTTCCACCACCATGCAGTAGGGGTCATTGCACTAGGCAATGCTCGTGGTGGTTCCACTATGTCGAACAACTACAATTTAATCATTCTTGCCTTGTTGACGGACACCATCTATCAAAGAAACTCATCCCAACTACTGGTATTGATAGTGCCTTGTTGATTCTCTTCTATCAAGAAGGAATTCCAACACTTGGGATAAATACTTTACTGGTACTTTCACATTCCAACCACCACAGGGTAGGGGTCATTGCACTAAGCAATGCCCGTGGTGGTTCCACTATGTCAGAGAACTACAATCTAATCATTATTGCCTTATTTATGAAACTCATTCCAACTCTTGGGAGTGAGAGCGCTTTATCAATAAGGAACTCCAACCCTTGGGATATAGACTTTCCCGATACTTTAGAGCTCCCACCACCATACAAGGTAGGGGTCATTGTACTAGGCAATGCCGTGATGGTTTCAAATTTTTAAACAAGTAAAATCTAATCATTCTTGCCTTGTTGATGGACACCATCTATCAAACAAAATCATCCCAAATCCATTCTAACTTGGGGTATGGATTGGAGATTCTTCATGAAGCCCATATGGAATCGCTACATGTGGCATTGCCCACAAACTCACATGGAGGATGGCACTAGTTCCATTCTCCACAAACTCACATGGTGCCAATATCCATGTGACTATATGGAGAGTGACACTAGGGAAAATCTATACAACTGCCTATGAGGCATGGCACTAATTCCTATGCAAGTGTGAATTTGTGGAGAATCGCACTAATGCCATTCCTCACATGCAGTTGTGGAGAATGTCACTACTGCCATTATGGCACTGATTCCATTCCCCATAAAGTCATAATGGCACTAGTGAAGAATTGCACTAGTGCCAATCTCCAATACCCACATTTCTCTCCACATGCGGCTATGGATAATGGCACTGGTGCCAATCTCCAATCTCCACATTTCTCTACACATGTAGTTGTGGAGAATGGCACTAGTGAAGAATTTCACTAGTGCTAATCTCCAATCTCCACATTTCTCTCCACATGCGGCTGTGGAGAATGGCACTAGTGCCAATCTCCACAATTGCCTTTACAAACTCTGGTGTCTTTCCATAAGAATTTATGCCAATCTCCATAAACTTAGATGGTCCCATTTTCCATGAAACCCACATCAAATTTATCCATGTGACATTATCCACAAACTCACATGCAATGGCATTCTCCACAAACACACATGGATCCAATCTCCATGTGACTTCATGGATAATGGCACTAGGTTAAAGCTCCACAACCTCGTGTGAAGCATGGCACTAGTTTGAATGTCAGTGGGAATTTTTGGAGAATTGCTTTGGTGTCAATCTCCACAACACCACATGAGGAATGGCACTAGTGTTGTTCTCCACAATTTCATATGAGTTTGTTGAGAATGGCACCAGTGCCATTCCTCACATTGGACTCGAGAGAATGGCACTATTGTAAATGCTGTGCTTGTTCCATTTCCAAGGTGATAGGAATACCATCAACTTTCACATGGTGATTCACATGATGTGAGTTAGTAGAGAATGGCACTGGTGCCAATATCAATGTGAGTTTATCTTGAATGGCACTATCTCCATGTGAGTTTGTGGATAATGTCACCATTGCCAATATCGACAGCCCAATTCTCCTAGTGCCATATGATAGCTGCATAGGAGAGACGTTTTCATATGGCAAACTTTAGTAAATTTGATAATGGAGAATGGCACAAGTAGTACTATGCATGTGAGTTTGTGGAGAATGGTATGGGGCACAGTCTCCACATCCCTTTGTGAGGAATGGCACTATAGTGACATTCTCTCGGTTCTCATATTCAGCTATGGAGAATGACACTGGTGCCAATCTCCACAACCTCTTGGAAGGAATGGCAATTGTGCCATTATTCATAATCTAAAATGATGTTCAAATTCATTTGTGAAGTTTTTATTTTAATCTTTCTTAATGTGAATATTTTCTTGCTTTATGTTATTATGTTTAAGTATTCATTCTATTGATGTTGTTTCCTTGTTTCTGTTGTTTTAAGAAGTTGCAAGAATGGCTAGTAGGGGAAAGAGAGGATGCAGAGGTGTTAGTTTTTTATGGGGTTACTCTTGTAAGGGGATGGTATTTAGACATATACAATAATTAACTTCATAAGATCCATAAGGTTCATTGTTTTGTGAACCTCCAAGGAACAAGTTTTGAAGATGTGGGGCAAGTCAAAGATATAGAGGATACCAAAGCTAATAAAGATAACCTTCCTTGTCTCAAAATTAATGTTGTGGGTGGTAGGGTATATCAATCGGATCCCACTTGCTATGATCATATTAGAATGAATACCAATGGAGAGGATACAATGATATCTAGGGGTTGGAATGTTGATCCAAAAAATTGTTCCAGCCAACAGATATTAGAAGGCTATTATTTTGTAAACAAAAAGGCTAAAAAAGTGTCTAAGAGGGCTAAGGTAAACCATAATTTCGTTTTCCATAACCTTATAGAGGAGAATGGCACTAGTGCCATTCCCCAAGATAGGAATGGAACTAGTGTCATTCTCTCTAAGAGGTGATAAAAAATTGTTCCAGCCAAAAGATATTAGAAGGCTATTATTTTGTAAACAAAAAGGCTAAAAAAGTGTCTAAGAGGGCTAAGGTAAACCATAATTTCATTTTCTATAACCTTATAGAGGAGAATGGCACTAGTGCCATTCCCCAAGATAGGAATGGAACTAGTGTCATTCTTTCTAAGAGTGATTAAAAAAGGTAGGATTGCTATCATTCTCCATGATCTTTTAGGGAGAGTGGAACTAGTGCCATTCACCGAGAGTACAATAGGATCAGTGCCATTCTCTCTAGAGGTGATAGATAATGGTTGTAATTTATAGTCTTGTCTTGGTTTTGTATGCTTCAGTGCTTTGACTATGTGAATACATTCTAAAGAATGGGACTATTTTTATTATTTTACAGGGAACAATGATGCATGGAGGGAGATGTGGACAAAAAATGTAGAGGAGAAGATCCCACCCAAAATGGGGACAATTGATGGTGAGATGGATACAAGAGGTGTAGAAGAAAACATAGTACAAAAAATGTGGACAACTCTTTTGGAAGAGAGCATGGATGATCAAAATGATGGAATACTCAGTAATCTTATTGTTGTTGCAAACATGTATAAAGACATAGCACCTAGAAATTTGGAGGAGTCAGAAGCTAGCAACTTTGAGGCCAACTACATCCTCGTGCAATTTCTTTAGATATGCCAAGGATGATTGTGATATTGGACTTGAATGGCTTACTATTGAGTCGTTGCTTGTTCAAGTCACCAATACACCCATGTATCATGTATAGCCACAATAATTATATGATTATTCATCTTGGGTGTATTGAATTCCTAAAAACCTTGCTACAAAGATTAAATGTAGGCATTTGATCAACTACAATGGTGCATAATGTCCTTGAGATGGTAGGAAAGCTACAAAAATATGCAGAGGAGAGCCTCCATTTTTTTGTGATATGGTCTCACCAAGGATGCTACAATTATAGAAAGTTGAGGGTAAATAGGCCCAACAAGATTGGTGTTGAGGCAATGTTCAAACCCTTAGCAAAAATCTCAAAGGCATTTGGATGTGATGCTAAAAGGACAATCCTTATTGATTAATCTCCGTACAGAGCTTGTGTCAGTCCTCCAATGAATTGCATATTTCCCTCTATGTTTGATGTAAAAGAGAACGAGGATAACATTTTACTAGGAGAGTTGATGCTGTATTTACTATGACTCAATGAAGCTAATGATGTGCGCCACATGATCAAGACAAATCGGTATGGATAGTTGGCCGTAATGGATGGCATAAAGATTTCAATCTTGTCCAAAAAATTCTTGTGAATGGATAGAGAAAATGATGAATGGAGATAGGAAATGATGAATGGTCAGGAAGGGAATACAAAACAAGAAAGCTTCCTCTTGTATACCAAATAAGAGAGAGGACTATACATGATAATACACAAGAGAAGAAAATATCACCTACACCAAAAATCCATGGCGGTGATGGCCAAGTTTTCTGAACTCAATGCATCACAAATAAGATGTTTAAGTGATGATCCTTAGCTCTCTAGAATGAATGCTATGCAAGAATCCCAATTGGCTATAGAACTAGGGTACAAAGGTCACTATATCAAGAAACACATTGCTAAGGCCTACATAAACCAACTAAAAAATACAAAATTTCCATCAAGGTACAAATGTCAAAATGTTCTTTGTTTTGATCTCATGTGATTGTAAATGTTTTTGGAACTAATTGGACTTGTCTTTTGTGATATTGAGAGATATACGAACAAATCATGCTTGAGTAGATACATACCAGAACATGTTCCTCTTAGAACACTAGTGTTTCCTATCCCTGTCAATGAAGTGTTTCAGATAAAAAGTATGGTCTTTGAGGTGCATGAGTCAACCATTAGAGATGCTAGCCTAGGCTTATTTGTGCATGGTTCCATCAAGACAGGGGCTACTATTCTCCATTATGGAGGTGACAAGTACTCCTACAGTGATTGGAAAGAATTATGTAGAGCTCAACCAAGGCTAAAGAAGTACTCCATCCAAGAGGACCCTACTATCCCTATGAAGGATATGATGCACATTGTTGGTGATGTTTGATATGGCAATGTGGCAAGGTTTATTAACAATAATAGAAAAACATTGAGTGCAAAGCCAAATGTTTGTTATGTATTTTCCCCTGACATTCCACATTGGTTTGACTCCATGATGAAAATAGATATTCTAGAGTATGGGAAAATTTTTGTTGAAGCCGTAGATGATATACATGCAGGATAGGAGCTATTTGCAGACTATGAGTTTTGATTAAATACGTAGTATTTCTTTGTGCATTCATTCCTAATGAGAATTATTACTTTCTTACAAACTGTGCACTTAAAAAACAATCAATTCTACAAAAGGACACAAAAGAATGCAACACAACTTTTTAAGATGAACTAGATACATATGGTTAGGCTTTCATACTTGACAACACATGAATATCATCTTCAAAACACATGCTAGATTATTAATTTTATTTTAAATGTTGCATGAAATATTTTACATTCACAAAGTCACCCTAATATTTCATCATCACTGATAGTATAGAAATTTAATTCAAATCAAATGAACATGAAAGATTTTGTTATTTATATTATAACAAATAAACCAAATGTACATGTGAAATATGTACCAATTGGGAAATCCATATGACAAATAGAAAACCAAATCATTTAAATATCTTAAAATATGTCCATATATCAAAATTTATATGAAAAACCAAATGTCTAACTAAACATCAACACAATCTATGCCTGTCTTATCAATAGTGGTAGCAATGTCTCTAATTGTACACTCCTTGTACAATAGTTGAACCTATTCTAGTTTCCTTAATAGCTTCATGCTCAGCCCAACAAATTCACCAGCCTCATCATGAAGGGGAGATTGAGGCTCTGATGACCGCTTGCACCCGATCATTATTAATTATAACTTTTACGTGGCTGAGATAAAAAATCACGCTTGGAAGATCACAAGCGACTCTCTAAGAGAGGCTTGGAAGATCAAAGGAAATTTTTATGTGGCTAAGATAAAAAATCAATCTTAGAATATCGTACATGAATCTCTAAGAGAGGCGACCAGGGAAAAAACTTGCGAAAAAGAGAGGCGATTAGAGAAAAACTTGCCAAAAAACTAATTTTGAATGTGGTTTCATAGTCCGCTTTTTGCCCAAAAAGTACCATAAATCCTTTTAAAATTCACAAATTATGACATAATTTGATGATATCATCAAGCCATGTCATAAATTTAACCCTAAATTTGACGACAGCATCGACTTGTAGTAGCGAATGTTATGATGAAAGTTGATGATATTATCAAATTTTGGAATGATTGTGATAGAACTTGATGATATCATCGATTTTTGTCATAAGTTATGACAAAAATCTATGATATCATCGAATTTTGTCATAAGTTATGACAAAATTCAATAACATCATCGAATTTTGTCATAACTAATATAGAAATAGTAAAACGATGATAACCTTTCAACCAAGACTCCGTTTTGGGAGATTTTTGGCTCAAAATTTAGAGCACAAGGGCTTACAATGGTGTCTTAGCACTTTGTTCTAATTTAAAGTTGAATGTACACAAAAATCGGGTGCAAAGTAAGGGGGTCATTATCTAGTGCAAAATTCTTATAGAAGGAAATTCCATCCAACCAACACATATACCGTACAAATACCAAGCAATAATCCTAGCATAAATATAGCTCTAATTGCCCATTTTCAAATCATATTATGGCTCATTGCTATTTTGCTCCAACTTATGACATAACTTGATAACATCATCAACTTCTATCATGAGCTATGAGTCATAATAGCATGAACTTTCCTGATGACCGATAGATGCCTTTGTCATAGGATGGAGATAAAATTTAAACTTTCACAAATAGATGAGGATGCAATACATGCTAGCATTATCCAGGAATCACAAAATATGTGCTTGATAAGGAGAGAAAAATATGTGGAGAGTATGATGGCTTCTTGTGCGTACATCGGTTTAATGGAGAATGTGCTCAATTTAATGTATGCATGCAAATCCAGTCAAGTCAAGAATTCCATTAAAACAAGTGTTTTTTTAGTTGGGATGTATGATAGGAAGCCAGTTTTTCAAAAAATAGTTATAAATGGCAAATTTTAACAGTATAAAAAAGAATATTCCATTTAGTTCTCGTTTCTATGAAATAGTTCTCACTTCATCTGTAATAGTGTTTTATACATGCACCATCTACTTATCCATCGCAACGTAAGAGGGGGATTTGAGGATGGTGTAAATTGCACCATCTACATAGGGCATAGGGGCAAACCCTAACCCTAACCCTAAGGGGTCCAAATGTATAGATTCATGTTCATGGTCAATACACTTCGTGTACAGGGAGCTATATCATGTGCACTTCTCTCTCTCTCTGTCTCTCATGTCTGCTATCAATGTCCACTTCAATTCTTTAAGATACTTAACAAAGAGTCCCTCACTGGAAGGAGTGGAAGGAGCATGTGGTTGGACATGTTAAAGAGGATGGAGTTGAGCAATGGCTGGATCTTGGCCTTGTTGTTGTAGGAAAGCTCCCTAAGTTGCTACTCCAAGTCATATAACACCTTTGCCTGCAACTACACCTTTTCAGCTGTATATTGAATCACTATTTGCCATAGGGTGCCTAAATTCTTGATGCAAGCATGAGGTCTGGGTTAATCGAGATAGAGTGGGGATGGCAAAGCATGAGTTAGGATTGGAGGGGGACTTAAGGGGTATCCTTCAACTGGCATGTCAATATATTGGAGTAGATATAGGCCACTTCCAATGATATTTCTTTAGGAGCGTTCAAGGCTCTAGAGGAGGTTTTTTTGCCCTCAATGGAGACATCCCCTCCACAATCTAGTCGGATAGCATCTCACCTTTGTATTAACACCCTGCAACACTTGGAAACAATCCTCAGGTTCTCAGAAGGAGCCTTTGGTGAAGCTTCAGAACTCACTAGAGATATTTGAAGGTGACAGCATTCATCGTTAATCCCATGAGGCGAGGCGTTATTCCTAGCCTCCCTCTGTTTGTCGTATTGGTCTCGCATGCCCCTACTAGAAATTTTGTCAGAAAGCGCTTTGCACAATTGTGTAAACGATTCTTGAACTTTGGTGATTGAGCCATCACCTCACTTTTGTGAGGTTGCACCTTTACCGAACGCACTTGTGCACATTGTGTGCAGTTGTCTACACATGTGTGAAAAACCTTGAGCACCTACAGGCTTCGGCTAGCTAGGGCCAGCTTTGTGGTCATACAATGAAGCAAAGAGGCCAAGAAATAATAGTAGCCCCGAAGCTGTGGCTCTAACATCATGTTGAACCAACATAAAACTAGGGAAGACAAACAATTAAGCCCCGAAGTACATTGATCATGTTAAGTAAAAAGCTTCACGCTGAGGAAGTTGTGGCTGTAACATCATGTTGAACCAACATAAAACCAGAGAAAATGAGGTGTCAATGACACATAGGCCCTGCATATTGAATTTTATGATATTTGATTGTGTAATGTTCATGATATCTTATGTGGATAGGTATGTAATGGAGTGGTCTGACCAGTAAGCATAAGATGTTCCATCGGTTAAATTATCAATTGGTATGTTTGTCCATATGTGATCCAAAGTACTCCCGTATATTGTAGTTGGTACTGTAATATGCATTTTGAAATTGTATTTTTGCATAATGTTTAGTAATCTTAATGCATTTGCCAAATTTTTTAGTGTGTCTTGGTTTTTCTTGAAAAACCATGCGTCTTTCACAGGGTTGGCCTGGTAGAAATCACCACATGTAATTATGTCAACATTTCCAAAATAGTCATCGTAATTGTACTTTAATGCTCTCATTCAAAGATCTGCAAAGTCCATTGTACGTTTGCCCACAAGAGATATTTCATCAAATACAAGAAGTTGTAGTTGTTTGTAAAGGCTTGATATGAGAGACGTTAGTTCTTTGCTATGTACTGGAAGGTGTAAGGCTGAGTGTATTGTTATACCATTGATACGTTGGGATACCTTTCCAGTGTATGCCATCAATAGTGCTTTTGGCAAATTGATGTCATTTGATATGATGATTTGATTGTAGTACCTAAGCAATCCTTGAACAATAAGCATGAGTAGATATGTTTTACCCATACCTACTCCTCCTGTAAGAAACAAGTTTATTCTTTCTTGTGGTCGTACTCGTTTACATAGAAGAATATCATCAAATATTTGTCTTCGCTCCATGTTAAGGCTTCTAATACGCATGAAGTATTCCTCATTGGGGAGTAGAATGATTTGTTTTGTTGGTATTATGAAGTTATCTACACGTGAATTTTTTTAAATTGGTGGCATATCTAATCCAATATCATAATTGTTGTACATATTTTCTACCTCTTCATGGCATGCACTTCCTTGTAGGATCTCTACTCTTCTCAAATCTTCAATGCTAATTCCTTAGACTTGTAGCAAATTGCTGTAGTTGTAGTTGAACTTGTTGAAATTTTGAAGAATACTGTCTTCATTAGATTTATAAGCTGCTTGCCATGATTTGTAGCTATTGAGAGGACTTAGCTCATCTTCTTTAAATGGAAAATAAAGTAACACGTGCTCTTTGTAGTAGTTAATGGGATCTTTGACCTTGTTGAATTTGACAAATCTTATAATTTTGAATTTCTTCCTCAACTTAGAACTTGAGGTGGTGTGGTTGTACTCAACAGAGCAAATGATGCTAGGCACACATATTCCATACCTTGTCTCTTTGTGTACTTGTCTATGATTGATAAACAAGCAATGTTTTTCAAGCTTTCCTCTAACTTATCTAGTTGATTCTTTCTTTTAAATATTAAAGCTCTATTTTAGTCTCAATGTTGTTAATAAATTAAAATTCTCGTGATGCTTTATGCAATGGTAAGGACAATGAAATGAAAGAAGCTAGTTGTGCACTCATTTGTTGTGCATGTAAGAAAGCATTTCCTAATTTTCTCAATCGACTTTGAGTGTTTGTGCCATCTCGCATACATTCCTTCATGGTATCTTGCAAGCTTTTTGTTATGGTGTTGTCAACCTTTGTGATGTAAGACATGCAATAAGATGCTACTCCGTAGGGATCCATAATGAATTGTATATCAATGTTTGATTGCTAAAGGTAAGATATTTTTGGATTGAAATAGTGTGCGTAGATATATTTGGGATGTCATTTTTAAAAAAATGTTGGCTTCTTAATTTGTGATCTAATAGACAATATGTATGTGTCTAAATCCATCCCTTGTTCTTTATCCATTCATATGCTGATGAGGCGATGGTGTTAGGAATGTTTTCCAAGCTATTGTGTAGCTTTTGATATGACAATTTGTATGTTATTGCAACAGGGCCTTCGAATGGCAAAAGTAACATGGTTTTTGGTAAGGGAGGCTTAGGGAAGTTAAAATGGCATTGTGTGTTGTTTTTTTTGGAGCATGTTGATGTGTGTTTATGTGTTTGAATGTCTTTCATGTTGTTGTTGAGAAAGTTAGTATCACATGTGATGTATGTATCAACGAAATTGTACACAGCCTCCTCACTATGTTGTCCATATATAGGAGCATCGTCAATCCAAAGCAAACTGTGCTCATGCTGGCTACCTCTACTTTGAAACTCTATGACAAAGAAGTAATCAATAATGTTTCCTAGTATTACTTTGTCTTTCTTAATTGTGTTCATTTGTTGAAGTTTGTGGTTGTAGTACCTTGCACAAACTGTTGGGTTCTCTCGGATTAGGAGTCTTACATTTGCTGCTTTTTTATGTTCATCTTGATGCTATGAGTTGGTGCTATATTTTGTTTGAAGGCAACCTAGGAGTGGGTCCCATAATCGTTCGATGCAAGAGAAAGTTATGAAAAAGGTTGGTGGACCCAATTGACGCATCATTGCAAATGCTTCTTTGCACAATTTCTCTTTGTAATCTGGAGATGTTCTAAGTGATTCAAAGTCACGATACCCTAAGTGTGACTTAAGAATCCTTTCAATGTTAGTGTTCCCTCTAACATCCTTAGCGGTGAGTTGTTGGCTGTGTAGAGTACCTTTGAGCAAGCGAACCCAAATGGATTGCATTACTTGTTTGATAAGTACTTTGATTGACTTAAAGAAGAGATTGGGAATGTTTTGACTAAATTTAAAAGATTTGTGTGTAAGTTCCCATTTCACTATGTCAATGTAAGTTAATTTTGGTTTCCATTCATTCTTGGAGACCCAAAAAATAGTGTTGGGAAGTTAAGCTCTTCACTATGCTTAAGTCCCAACGGTCTATTATTCTCACATGGTGCAACGAAGTGAATTGTGGTTTGGTAATCCAATACTTGTTCGGATGAGGTGCAATTGTGAATTAATGTGTCTGTTTCAATGTCCTTCTCAATACTATTCTCTATCTCTTCATAGTGTCTTTCATCCTCATGAGTTTGTTGTTGTTTTAACATGTTTAAATGATTGTACCATTTATTATTTAAAACAATGTTGTTAGATTTGTATAATGAAGTGTCAATCAATTCAAACATTGCACTCATTAAAATATTTGGCTGAATGTGTCCAATCATATATGATGACTTATATTCCAATTTTTTTAAAATTCCAATTAACATGTTAGCCTCTTCATCCATGAAGCATGGCAATATGTTTTGTATTTTTCTAGTGTCTGCCATGACATTTACTATACTACCTTTTATCCTAATTGTCCATCAAAAGACAGTTCTCTTATTTGTGTAAATGCTATACGTGTAACTTGAATTTGTGTAGGTGTGCAATATTTTAGAAGCTTGTTTCTCGCAATAAAGTAGTGACACTCCTTGCAAACATGGAAAAATTTTGCTTGAAATGCCACATCACAATGTTGTCATTTGTCCTGTATCCACTTGAAGATGTCTTTCTTTGAAAATATAGTTTGTTTTCTAAATAGGATTCTCTTGCATGAGAAGCACTCAAAGGAAGGTGTATCTTTTATTGCATCTAGGTACTTAACTATTCCTTTTGAAGGTTTTCCAAACAAAGAACAATATTCATTTTTGTTGATATTGTCATCAACAACTATTTTTCTTTTCCTTTTCAAGATTGTGCTTTTGATGTTTCTCCATTTGTCTCATCACATGCAAATGAGTGTAGCACATGCTGAATATGGTCTCCATCACTATGTTGTGATTCCACTTTTATCTCAAGAACATATTTTCTTAAATCTCTCAATTTTGCAATAATTGTATGCAAAGACATGTTAGTTGAAGGATACATATTCTTGAAAGAATGACTTATGTCTCTCAAACTACGTTTTGGATTTGCAATAATTGCATTGGTTAAAGAAGACTCCAACTCCATTGTCCAAAATTTCTTTTTGTTGAATTTTTTATGAAATGTGGATGGAAAAACAAACATTTGTGATAGTGAATGACTACTTGAAGCTCATTTAGCTTTGAATTGGAAGTACTCCTGTACTTTTGAGAATTGGTCTTGTTGTTGTTGTTGTGATAAATCTCAACTTTGAAATTGAAAATTTCCACAATGGTTTTGTATAGCATTGCGTCCAAAGGAGAGACCAATATTGTCTTATCTTCAAGTAGCTGCAAATAATCTTCCATTGTGTTTATACCTGGGTACAAGTTTTGATGTATTGTACTTTGAATACTTTCATTCCTTTCAATTACTGGATTGTTTATCTCAAAATCTACACATGATATTTGTACATCCACAAAAAGTTTCTAGAAATAGAATGAGAAGCAAATTACTTCACAAATTTGAATAATTCTATGATTAGTCTGAGGCAGTTATCCTTCACAACAAGAACAAATGCTAATAAGTCAGTAATTTAAGTTAAAGATTTCATTTTATACCTTCTATTATCATTGAAAAAAAGATAAAATTGACAGTATGATATAACAAAAGATAGACAATGTTTCTGCACTGTTTAATTATTTTTAAACCTCATGATAGTTATACAAAGTAAGATTGATATGCTGTAGGTAGCTGCACTTCTCGAGATGCAGGAGAGAGAGGATGAGTTGTAGGGATCTCTAAACCACCAGTGGATGCACCCATTGTGAAGGAAATTGCTCATGCTGAGCAGCCTCATCACTATCATGCAATGTATCATGAGGGGATGCTTGGGTGGCATGGTGGCTATGAATTTCGAATGCAGGCAAGGAGATGAAGTGGACTTAGAGAAGGAGATAGCAAAAATCCTATTGTAATGAGCACCTGCTACATGTATAGAACCACTAAAAGGGCCGATGGCGAAGCTCGAGAGGTCCATGGAGATTCCATTTCAAGACACTATGTGCCCTAGGATGACACCATGTTTGACCCAAAACTGGCACTTAAGGGGGTTGAGGGATATGTGGTATAAGCGACACTTCTCGAGGACGAGCCTGAGATACTTCAGGTGGTCATCCTATTTCAAGCTCACGCAAATATCATCCAAGAAGACTTCCACAAAGTCCCTTAGATATTCCTTGAATACCGTGATCATCATATGTTGGAAGGTAGCTGGGGCATTGATTAATACAAATATCATAACCCTGGCTACATATACACCGCATTTGGTTGCGAACGCGGTCTTGTGTTGATCTTGGGGGGTGATTGAGACTTGGTTGTAACTCAAAAATCCATCTAGGAAGCTATACATTCCTTTCCGGCTACCCTTTCTAGAACATGTTTTATGAACGGCAAGGGGTAGTGGTCACGTCTCGTGGCTGCATTAACATTCTTCAAATCCACGCGTACTCTGATTTTTCCATTCTTCTTCAAGACTATCACAATGGGTGATACCCAATCTATATGCTTGATTTCATAGATGAATCTTGCATCTATGAGTTTCTTGATTTCTTTCCTCACTATGAGTGTGTATTTAGGATTCATAGGATAGCAGCGTTACCATACTGGCCTAGCAACATCCATCATGGGGATTGTATGCTACACTACTATGGTAGGTACTCCTTTCATATCCATGTATTTCTAGGCCATGCAATCCTTATATTCCCATAGGAGAGCTATTAAGGCATTCTCCTCACTGGGAGTGAGGTCATCGGTAACAAATACAAGTTGTGGGCCCTGCCCTTCTGGGGCTAAGTTTACTTCCTTGACTGAGGCCAGTCCATCATATCCTTGAAAACAACCATCCTATCAAGATCTTTTGGCCTGTTGGTATAAGATCTTATGATCCTGAATAGTATAGACCTTGTAGTGGGATGGCACCTACTATAGGTCTTCTTTATCCTCAATTTCCTTCTCTTTTTCAACCGGAGCAGTGGCCTTTTTGGCCTTAGCCTTGCCTTCGGATACAGGGGATTTGGGACTTCCCTTGTACTTATAGAGCCAATGGGTGTGGTTACCTTACTCACCCTATTTCCCCAATTAGAGGAGAACTCGTGGTGGGCGGTCGTGGTGCCTACGTAGGTCAGCCAGTGAAGATCCGATTTTACCCTTACTGTTCCCTTGCTTACCTCCCAAGGTTTGAGCATATTGAACATCCTTAGGGAAACCACCGAGATCCCTCGAGCTCTAGGGTGGTGATCTGAAACCCTACTCTTTCTAGGACATCTATGTTGGCTAAGATGTGCATCCAGTTCTACAAGAATTCTGGCTCAGGAAGAGGTGCATACCAGAAATTTTCAGGCTCCTTCTCATCCTCTTCCTTGCCACAGGGTTGGAATAGATTTATGAAGGTGGTTTGGGCAGTGGTGTTGGACTCTACGGCAAAGAGGTGTCATGACAATGGGTGGGCCTTGTAGGTATGTAGGTCCACTCTCATGGTTTGCTCCTCATGTCGCAAGTAGATATTATCATTATGCTAGTCATGCACAAGTCCTAGTTGTCGAGTGAATTCCATAACCACAAACTTGACAAGGTATGTGAATCCAAACACCTTAATGTTTATGCCAGTGAACACTCCCAGAGGTTCAATGGTTCCTCCATCAGCTAGCTTTACTACTAGATGGGTCTGCTCGAGTGTGGGTTATCCACATTTTTCCCAGCATTCCTTAGTGAAAAAACTCACTCCTACTCCCCCATCCAGGATGGCTTCCATCTTTTGGTTTTGGTAGACTATGGGGATTGAGGCATTTGTGTCATCACCCTCGAAATACTAGCCTAGCTTGTTGATGTGAATCTTAGGTAGGTTTTGTCCCTTTTCTAGCATTGATTGGTTGGGGCAGGGGCTAGAGATAAGAATGACATGTTCATTCAATTGGACAAATCACGCCATAGGATGGGATTTCTTCTTAGCAGAGATGCGATCGGCATTTTCACTTTTGTAGATAGGAAGGCAGACAGCCCGGCACTATCGCAAGGTTCTGGTGAAGCTTCTTCCTCCATGGATGACATGTCATCGAAGCAATATAGGTCTCCTTCATCTTGGAGGTTATGTAGCACTGGGTCTTCTTGGAACATGTTCTGCATCAGATCCGGAGCTTTCGACTATTCCAAGATGAGGAAATCCTCTTCCTCCACTCATCTAGGACCTTGGGCGATTTCACTCCTTGATGCCCCATCAAGTGGGCTGGATGGACCCCCTACTCGCCTTTAGTCGATGCTTGAACTTATGTTGGCACTCACGCATCTGGGCACCCTTTATGTATTGCTTCTCTAAGATCGGGTCAGGGTAGGTCTCTTTATAGGTGGGCACCGGTGCCATGCCCTAAGCCTACACTGGATTGTTTACTTCTTGAATCAGGGGTACCTCACGGTCACCCTGGGTGGAAGACTATTTGGAAGCAGAGGAGGTGGCAAGGGTAGCCATCTCCTCATTGGAACCATCCTATATGAGCACCTGATCGGAATCATCACCTACTCGAATGGCCTTCTTGGAACAAGTTAAGGCTATAGAGGAGAATCTTGGGACTGCCCGGGCAACAGGGATACCTTACCCTTCTTGGTGAGATTCTTCATGGCCTTGCCTAGTGCCTTAGCCTACATCCTAGTAATGACTTGTAGTGGCACTGTGGCCACATGGCCTTGTTTGATGCTAAGCAGATTGAGGCTGGTGCTCTTTGTCGGGGTGAGTGGAGTGGTTGGTCTTCTTGTGGGACAGCAGTCCTGGAATACATGCTCCATGCCACATCCTACACACAAGGGGGTGGGGTTGGTTGCGGTTGGGGCGATGGGTATACGATCCCTATATGGACAATCCTTCAAGAAGTGTGGCCCGTGGCATTTGAAACAGGACACCAGTGGGTTTGAAGTGCTTCGGTAGGGGCATTCACTTGCTCTATGGGGACATTGGCAGGTATGACATTGGAGGAGGGGCCTCTGAGCATTTGAGTTCAAATCTCTCACTCTTGTGTTTACAAGGGCAGTCTGGAATACGGGGACTTAATGTTGATCCTCTAGCAAGAGGTAGTGAGCCAGGGCTCCAGTCCCTTCCCCGTAGGGGTAATAATCATGAGGTCCATGATCAGAATCCGTTTCTTTTGAGTCATTGGGCAACTCTTCTACCAACACTTGGTTGACTGGGGCGATGCGAGGTAGCAAGGGTTGTGGACCTAGTATGGCTGGTGGCAATGGGGCTAGCTGGTACTAGCTAGAGCTAGCCACAGGGCCACCTTGCAAGATTTGGGGGTTGGGTGGGGCTGTGAGGGCCAATGGGGGTCACATTTGATACATGGGTTGGGGAAGGAACCTCAAAAATCGACATTGGGAGGTATCATTATTTCCCCATGTATGGAAATGTGCACACTAGAGTGTCGGCCTTACCCTTAGGTGTGGGCACTCATTGGAGGGGTGTTTGCCATTGCATACCATGTACCAGACATTGTCTCTTGGGGGAAACAAGTGGAGGTTGCTTGGCACCTATTTGGAGGTTCCGGCTCTCCATTGCTGACCTAACTGCTCCAACAGATTGGAGGCTAGCTCACTCACATCCAAACTTTTAGGCTCGTTAGCCTCCTCCTTGCTTGACTCTACACTCAAGGACCTAACCAACGGGGCTACTTCGGAGGGGGACGAGGCCTTGTACGAATCCATTTTGTCCATCATATTGTCACATATACGGATGGCCACCTTGCTGCTAGATCAAAGGAGGTGGGTTTCATCACCATGAGGTGGTCATGCAGCTTTGGGTCTGCTAACTTGATAAGGAAGTGAGGCAACAATCATTTGTTGCTCATTCGCTCATAGGATTCCTGTAATGTAATCCCTCAGGGATTCCTTGTCATTTTGTTTGCCCCATACATCTGGTTGATCGAGCTCCATTTATGGCCACTGGGGGCGAATCCCACAATAAAAGCCTTTCTCAATGTCTCCTAGTTGATCTTTTCCTCTAGGGTGAGAGCCCTATACCATTGACCTGCCTTGCCGTCCAAGCTAAGGCCAAATGCATTGGCCATCTCGAGGTCACCTGGTGCAGCAAATGCTTCACAAATCTGATTGAACCTTTCCATGTGGGAGACCGGGTCTCCTTCTCTGAGGAATTTGGTCATTAGCTTGGAAGCTTGGAAATGCTTATGGGAGATCTTCTCAAGGGATTTGCCATTCCTGTAGGGAACACTGGGGCGGGTGGAGGTGGTGTTGCCCCCCTTCCTAGGGCATTCACCAAAATACGCATTGCCTCATCAGTCAACACCATTTGAGCAGCTAGTGGAGGTGGTGTTGCTATGGGCCTAACGGGTCGCAGGGCTGGCCTTAGGCCTCGCCCAGGTGGTGGTGCCCATGTAGTTGCTGGTGTCGGCATTGGGACAAAAGTACCCATGCATGCGCTCGTTGGTGCCACTGGTATAGGCAGGAAGGGATGGACTCCCGGAGGCGGTGGGTTCTGGGGCATGGTAATGTTGGTTCCATGCAATGGGCGATAGGGTGGGAACTGAGGTACCCCATAGTTAACGAAGGCTGGTGGGGTTGGGGATGTTAGAGGGTCATAAGGCATTCCACCTTGGAAGTTCCTGGTATCCCCTTGACTCGGGTCTTGTCTACGGAGTTCCCTCATCCATGGATCTTCATCATCCATGTTCTCCCACGGGGGGGTCTGGCATAGGTGGAGGAACCTGGATCAACAAAAGTAGTTTTTGTCTTGGTCTGTGGCTCGAGAATTGTATGTTGCTAACCTTCCCTTCCTGCGGACATGCCGGCAAAGGGGTTTTCCATGTCTGCCAACTCTGTTTGTCCTAAGCAGCTGAACATGTTAGAGAACGTACCTCTAAACCTGGATGCAACCGAAGGTGTAGGAGAGTTGGGAGAGGCTACACTCGTGAAGGGGGCTTCCAAGGCCCTTGGACCTAAGGGGTCCTACATCACTCCTTTAAGGCTCTTTGTTTCGTCTGAACTAGATAGAGTGTCTGGATGGGGACCTACAAATGAGTGGAGGCTCGGGATCGAGCTTTTGGACTCCCAACTAGGACGGAGGGTGGGCTGAGTGTAGCTTGATGCGCTTTCTTCTGGCATGGGACCCTTTGGCAAAATCCTTTTGGATCTCAAGTGCATGTGGGATGCCTCTGGCTGGGGACACCCAAGATAAACTGAGGTTCTGCAATTTTCTGTTAATTCCTTAGCTACCCCAGATGTATCGCACCGGTTGGCGGGATAACTCTACAACACCAGTCAATGGGCTACGAGTATAGCAATGGGCGGTGTAGTACGGTTTTGGCGACTTGCGACAGTGTAACCTTTCAGTGACGATCGAGGAATAAGGAAATAGCACTGATCAATGTGATGAATGTATCGTGACGATCGGTGGGAAAATAATTGCCATGTGGTCGACACAATTAGTCGTAAGGGATATCCCCACGGGTGTAGGGATATAGGATGACATCGAACGGCAGGATAGTATAGCGATAACGATGGGGTAAGTGAAAAACACCGGTGGGGGATTGCATAGCAACAGGCGGTGCGATGGAGTAACGCGATGGCGGAGGGGAACGATTATGACCACGGACGGAGGGGTGGGTTCACCGTGCCGGGGGTGGGATAGTAAGATAGCAATGGTCGACAGGGAACCACTACAGCATCGGTCAACAACTTGTTAGATCGGTGTAGAAGTAACTTTGACATGCATTAACTTTGGGCGACGGGGTAAACCGTAGCTAGAGGTTAGGTCAGCGGGAAAGCATTACGGTGCTGGGTCAATGCAATTTGACCAACGGGATTCGACTAACACGTCGGTGGGTAGGGAATCTGGTCGGTGCAATACGCTACAGCACCGAGTCGGTGGGATAGTCATACACAGTTTCTGTCGAGTAAGATTTGATGATTTCTGAGGATTTTGCAGTTTTTTTTCATCATTTTTTGTGATGGGGGGGTGCTACACTACTATTCTACCTACTCAGTGAAAAAAAAAAAGAAAACAAACACTTTTTGGAAGTTAAAATGCAAAAACTCAGAAAAGGGGAGTACTAGAACATGAAACTACTTCAAAACTTGACAAAAATCCTTAGTTTTGTTGTTTTTTGAGGTGATTAGACCTCACACACACCTTAGCAATCAAGCCTACTAAGTTCCTATCAACTTGAAACACCAAAAAGCATCCAAAAGAAGCTTCTTAAGCTCACAAATGGCATTCCTACATGAAAAAATGGATTTCTATCCTCTCTCTCTCTCTCTCTCTCTCTCCTCTTCCACCTCTCTTCTCTCCTACATCTCCACTAACAAGCTCCAAGGCCAAGACCTTAAGAAGGATAGAGGGCGTAAACTCATTAAGAACACAGTGCCATATCAGCTGATAGCAGGCCAACTCTACCGCATGGGTAAGGATGGCATACTGCGAAGATGTGTGTGCGAACGTGAATACATCGAGGTGCTTGAAGAAGCCCACTCAGGAATCCTAGGAGGCCATTTTTCCACCGAGGTTATAGCACGTAAAGTGCTGCAAGCTGGTCTCTGGTGGCCAACACTCTTCGGAGACACGGCGGAATTCATCAACTGATGTGACCCTTGCCAGCGCATCCAAATCCCACACAGGGCAGACATGATGCTCCTAACTAGAATCCTGGCCGATCAACACTTCGAGAAGTGGGGCATTGATTTCATTGGTCCTGTAAGCCCAATCGCCAAGGGGACCGGGGCTCGATACCTCATCCTAGCCGCCGACTACTTCACCAAGTGGGTAGAAGGAAGAGCCACAGTAAAGGCTGATGAAAGATCCACCACCAAGTTCTTATATGAACAAGTCATCACGCGGTTTGGATGCCCGTTGGAGTTAGTCAATGACCAAGGAACTCACTTCCTCAACGAAACCATAGCAATCCTAACAAGCGAGTTTATGATCATTCATAGGAAGTCAATGCCATACTACCCCAGAGCAAATGGCTTGGCAGCAAGCTCCAACAAAAGTCGCTGTAAGATTATCACATGTACGATAGAAGCCAGTCATACTGACTGGATGCATAAGCTCACAGGAGCATTATGGGCCTACAGGACCTCCTACAAGGTGGCAAAACATTGTACCCCCTTCAAGTTAGCCTTTGGGATAGAGGCAATAATGCCAATAGAGTATGTAGTACCTAGCCTCCATCTTGCCGTAAAAGAAAGACTCACAAAAAATGCACTAGCCGAAAGGCTACTCGACCTCGAAAAGCTAGAAGAGACAAGGCTGCGAGCAGCCTACACTCTTCAAGTAGAAAAGGTTCAACATAAAAAGTGGTTCAACCGCAAACTCAAGAACAAGGACCTAGCAGAAGGACACTTGGCACTCCTGTACAGTGTCTGCAACACCAAACTTAAGCTTAAGTATCGAGGTATGGGTCCTTACCATGTAGTTGAGATCACTCCCCAAGGGTCATGCTGAATAGCTACCCTTGATGGGACATAAATGGATGGCTACCTAAACAGAAGTAAATTGAAAAGATACTACAGACCACTCACTATCTCCACCCTTCATGTTGTGCATAGAGAAAAACAACTCAAGGCAGATGTGGCTAGGATGAAGTGCTAGGCCATCGAGGAAGCTAGAATCCATAATGCTAAGATCCGACAACATAGACAAATGACAATACTTAAGGCAACAATTGAACAGATGCAACTAATGAATGAGCTAACAATAGTGCCATCTAGGTTGCTCATTCAATTATAGGTATCACACATGCGCATCAAAGCACTCGTGGACCCAGGAGCGAGCCACAATTTCATCTCCTAAGAGGTATGGGAAAAGCTACAGGTACCCCTAACCCTCACTATTGCCTCAATAAGAGCTATAAACAACAAACTTCTGCAAACCTTGGGTTATGTAAATATAAGTCTAATGGTTGTTCGCCAAGCTGTGGACATACGCTTTTATGTTTTCCCTATAGAAGCCCCGAAGAGCAGATTATTCTAGAAAGAACCTGGTGCTATGCTATCAATTGCCAAATTGAATGGCGTGCCCAAGCTACTTTGCTTGCCAATGGTGGTCAAACGGTGGTAGTCCCACTCTGCAAACCAAGTCCCCCTCTTCAGCCCTGACCTCGCCAATTCACGACAATGAAGTGATGCAGTATTAGCCAGAATAGAAATCGAGACCAGAGGCTAGAGGCTAACCATGGCGACGTTCGAGGGCCATAGAGAAAAGGAGACCGTGAGGGCGAACCGTTGTCATAGGAGGGGAAGAGGAATTAGAAGTGGAGGGAAGGAAGTGGGAGACTATGACACAAGGGAAAAAGGAGAGGGGGAAGAGAAGCATGTACATGATAGGGGGAGGAATGTAGAGATGGAGACATCAAGGGAAGAGAACCATACTTTATTTGAAAGAAGGGATGAGAGGGAAATATCAAAATACTAGCTAGGTGGCTTTACAAGAATGACCGTGTCTCATCAAGGAATAGCCCCCTCCTTTTATAGCCAAAAAAGGGGGTCTCTCCCCATTAATGTATCCTCTCACATGCATGGTGTGTGTGGAAAAGTCTCCCATGTGGGCTAGGCGGTTACGCACTCTCAATTGTGTGCGACAACCCTTTGCCTCAATTTTCCACATAAATCAAGCCCTATATCTCATCTCAAGTCTATGATACTCCCTTGGTCTCTTTCCAATTTTATAATATGTTCAAACCTCTAGGAGGACAAGTGGAGGGTTGGCACAAGGAATCTTGCCACCTCATCCTACTTTCCCCATTATTTAACTTGCTCTCTTGGACCTTCTATACCTCCCCCACATGGGCCTATCCCATATGGAGGGAATAACTCAATATAATATCCATCTCCACCTATTTTATATTGCTTCTCCCATGGACTTTGAGCCATAGCTCACTAAATGCAGCCTAGGTGGAGGGGTGGCACATGGAGGAGCCATGCCATCTTACATTTTATAATATTACTATCATGGATTATGTACAACACACCTTATGGGTCCTCTTACATGGAAGGGTGGCACATGGTCATGCCCTGCCACCTCAACCTTGGGCCCTATGCACACCATATTTTATTATACTATTGCCACATATACAAACACACATACATATTAATGCCTTTTTCCTTAGACAATTTTATCCATAACAGTTCCCCCCCCCCAAGCAGGGAATGCACATCATTTCCATGCCTGGGTCCATCACGCACAAAGAAAGGCTTGAGGTAACGCTTGTTGATCACCTTCTTGCCATATGGTTCATGCAGCTCCTGAACTTGTACAGACCCATTGCTACGGTCCTTGATGACTTTGTATGGACCAATCCACAGTGGCAGAAACTTCTTATCCATTTGGTGGTCCAATCTGTTATCAAAGCATAGCACAACATCCCCCTCAGCAAAGTGTCTTTCCCATTCCTTGCGAATCTTAGCATCCAAGCGGGCCTTTTGTCGATTCTTTTGGATCTCTGTTTGGTGTAGTGCAAGGCGTCGGGTTTCATCTAACTTCTCAAGTTGTACCAATCTGGCCCCTACATGTTCATCTTCTGTCATCCTCTGTTCCTGTGCCAATCTCAAGGCCGGAATCTCTATCTCTAGTGGTAAAACTGCCTCAGTACCATACACCAACTCAAAAGGAGTGTGACCTGTAGATGTTTTATGAGTGATGTAAGCCCACACGGCTTCAGTGACCTTCTAATCCCATTGGCTCCTGTTCCCTGTGGCCATTTTTCCCATGGTTTTACAAAGGAGGCCATTGGTCCGCTCTGTTTGACCCATGGATGCTGGATAATAGATGCTAGAAGTGTGATGATCAATACCCATGCGATCCATGAGTGACTCCACTGCTTCATTTCAGAATGGACTCCCATGGTCAGAGACTATCTCCATGGGTGTCCCAAACCTTGTGCAGATACGTTCAAATATGAAATTTGAAACTGCCTTGCCATTTACAGCAGGGAGGGCAATAGCTTCAGCCCACTTAGTGACATACTGAGTGGCTACCAAAAGATACTTCTTTTTGCGGGTAGTCATGGGCAAGGGCCGACAAAATCTATTCCCCACTTCTGAAACAGATGGATGGACATCATTGGGTGATGTTGCCCAGGACGCAAATCCTTCCTACCAAAGAATTGACATGGTTCACAGGTTTTGAAATACAACGTGACATCCTTGAACAAGGTCGGCCAATAGTATCCAGCATGTAGAATCTTCTTAGCTGTATAGTCACACTGGCATAGTGACCTCCACAAAATCCATCATGATAATGCTTCAATACCTTAGGCACTTCATCTGCATCAATGGCCCGTCTTAGTACCCCATCCATGCCTTGACGGTACAACACTCCATCAAGGAGGGTGTAGCACCTACTATCTCTGTAGATCTTCTTTCTCTCATAGCTAGTACTTTCTGAAGGAAAGGAGATCGCAGCCAAAAACTTGTAGATACCACCATACCAAGGATCCCCAACTTCTATGGCTGCTACAAGGGTTACATCAAGGCACTCCTCTAAATCAATCAAAGCATTCTTCAAGTTGGAACAACCCCCTTTTACAATTTTGAAAGAAAAATCATATTCTTGTAGAACTGCCAACCATTTGGCCAACCGGCCCATGGGATTTGGTGATTGAAGAACCTGCTTTGCAAGACCAGTGCCAGTGAGTATAAAGAAGGACTTTCCAGCCACATAATGCTTAAATTTCTCAATGCAAAACACCAAAGACAAGGCATGCTTGTTAGCCTCTGAATAGCATCGCTCAGTGTCGAGCAATTGTCGAGAAGCAAATCGAACGGGATACATGAACCGATCCTCCCCTTGCTGGAGAAGAATACCTTCCAGAGTGTGCTCACCAAACCCAGGATTGATATAGAAGGTCTTTGACCAGTCTGGATTGCGTAGAATGGGTTCTGAAGCCAGAGCATTCTTGATTTGTATAAACCCATGATCACAATCCTCATCCCAAGAGAAATCAACCCCATCTTTTAATAGCATAGTCATGGGTCGTGTCAAAGCAGCATATTGATCAATGAAGCGGCGATAGTATCCTGCTAGATTGACAAATGAGCATACCTGACGTTTGGTTGTAGGTGAGGAGAGCTTGAGGATGGCTTCTACCTTCTCAGGGTCAGGCTTGACGCCCTCGGATGAGACAACATGTCCCAATAACCTCCCTTGAGTGGCTCCAATGGTGCATTTCTCAGGGTTGAGACTGCCATTTGCATCATTGACCCTTTGGAAGGCCAATCTAACCTTCATGATGTGCTCCTTACATGACGAGAATATACAGAAATCATCTAAAAACACCTCCAAGAAATCCCCCAAATAAGGAGCAAACACCATCTGCATAAATCTTTGAAAGGTAGCAAGAGCATTGGTGAGGCCAAATGGCATTACTTTGAATGCCAATGTCCCCCAGGGTGTGGCAAATGTGGTTTTAAGCACATCTTCTTCGGCAATTCTGATTTGATAAAACCCAGAGTAACCATCACAGAAAGTATACATCTCATGACCACTTACCTTCTCAAGAATGAGGTCTTGAAAGGGCAGAGGATGATGATCCCTCTTGGTGGTGGCATTGAGTTTCTTATAGTCGATGCAGACCCGCCACTTGTTGTTTTTCTTTGGGGTGACTACCACTGGTGAAACCCATTTAGTATTGTGAGCCGGAAGAATAAACCCAGCCTCTACAAGCTTCTGCAACTCTGAGCACAAAGCATCGGTCTGTAGGGGCCCTAATCTCCCCGATCCGATACTTTTGAGCCACAGGCTTCGCATCAGGCTTCAGCTCTATCTTGTGCTCTATGGCAGTCACATGGCGAAGGTGGCGGTAGCTAGTTGCAAAGAGGTCAGGGAAATCTTTGAACATTTCTAGGAACTCATCTTTCTCACTTGGAATGAGGTCTAGGGAAAGCATAGATTCAAGCTGTTGAGGACTAGCTGTTACCTTTTCTGCAGGTGGCAGGGTCGGAGACACCCCCATCATGTAAACTTCCTCCTCTGAGAATTCCTCCCCCCTGTCTGATTCTTCCATGGATTCAAACACTGTGGATGAGAGAGTATCATTGTCTTGCTCCTCTTCTTCTTCCGGTTCCATGGCACCGGGTTGCACCAGGATCTTCTCCTTGGAAGCACCAAAAGACATGAGTCCTATCTTCCAATAGCTGACTGCATCACTCTTTCTCAACCATGGTCTCCCGAGTATGGCTGGGTAACTTCTGCCTGTATCTTCAATGTCCACTACATAGAAATTGATAGTGGTGGTCAACCCATTGACAGTGATGGGCAAATCCTCAATGACTCCCATGGTGGTGAGTCGTCGACCATCTGCTACCATGATTCGAGTGGAGGAACGCCTTGTACATTTCAAATTCAATTTCTTCATGATTCGGGGCACCATGATATTACATGCAGCTTCCCATCAACACACACATTTTTGACACGGCAATTATCTATGATGACATCTATTGTATGTGGGTGCCGATCAATTTCTTCAGAGATAGAAGATACCTCTCGTACCTTTTCCTTTTTCTTGCTCTTCCTTGTTGAGAGACCTTGCTGTAGCTCACGTCTCACCTTAGGGCTTAATGCTATTAGTTGAGGGAGTGTGATGCTCAAAGACCAATGAGCAAGGTCCTGAACGACCGAATAGTCCTCTTGCCCTGAGCCGATGGGAAAATCCGAGGGTGACCACTTACTCCTACGAGATCTTTTAGTCTTCTCTATTGGTGGGTCTGCCATCTCAGCATCTGAGAGCTCTGAGAAGGACACCTTCTTCCTGGGGCGACCCGGTCCACAGTTTGGAGAGGGGTCCGAGGTGGCACAACTTCTTTTCCCGAGGTCAAGGATCTCTACATCAGAATCCTCAGTGCCCGACTCACTTAGAAGATTCACCCTCAAGATATTGGGGGATTCTGTGCGATAATGACCCTTCTGGTGGCACTCGTAGCATATAACATTAGCACGGTCTATTGGAGGGCAGTTGGCTTGATTTCTGATGCCCACCATCTCAAGCTGAAGATCATTCAGGGCCTTGGCTAGGTCATTGACTCCAGGTTCTGTTGCAGGGGGGGCCTCTTTAGTTGGAGGGGCCATGGGAGTAGAGAGGAGGGGGGCTCGTGGGCGAGGCTGGGGAAATCTTTGAGGCGGAGGGTGAGGATATACACCTTGTTGAGGGTAAGCATCTAAGGGAGGACCATACATTTGAGGTGGAGGCGATGGATACATCCCTGATGAGGGGTGGGGGTATGCCCCTGAGTTAGACCCCCCAGGTTGTTGCAGGAATTGAGGGGGTTGCGGAGGGACAATCGTCTTCTTTGAAGCGGGGTGACTGAACTTTATCAAACTTTTGAGCAATCTCATGTGCTAGCACCATAGTTTCTGGATTCTCCCATTTAAGCTTGAGGCGGAATTCATCACTTGCTCCTACTACAAGGTAGCCTAGCACATGCTGAGTCATTCCAGCTCGAAATCCGGCATTGTCCTCTTGCATGGCAATTAAATGGTCCAGGAGCACGGCCGCTCGATCCACATATCGACGTGCCGTCTCACCTTCTGACTGCTTCAAGTTTGCCACTTGCAGGTACACATTCTCCGGCTCCTCTTCTTTGCCGAAATACTCAATCATCGCTGTTGTCAACCTTGGCCAGCTTTGGCGAATGTCTTCAGCTTGTTTCTCATACCACACTTGAGCTAAACCCTCTAGAAATGTGGGAAGAACCAACAGCCATCTATCTTCAGTAAGAAAGTTGAGAGAAACACAACGTCGCTTGAAGGCCATAAGATACTCATTTGGATTTTCTTCCACCCATCCACAAAACACGGGAATGTAAGCCATGCTTAGAAGATAGAAAAGAGAGGCTTATCTATGAACAAACAATAGAAAGAGGAAGTTTGAACTGAAAATCGGGTGAAGATACATCCACAAAGCACACATAGGCAGGGTAGGGTGTGACTGGTGTAGTGTGAAATACTACACGGGAAGAATCTTCAGCATAGAATAGCACATAGACAATCTTAAAAGGACCAACCCTCATGATATCACATCCATCTTTACAAGCGACGGTTAGAGGCGCGCCGTTGCATGAGGTTTTTCATCAAGGCAAACAAGAATGCCATGACAAATGTCAACAGTTGGAGAGCTTGCACATCACCTTTGGCTTCTTCCAATTCTTGTAGTTGCCATGCTATTTCTTCAAGGGGTGTGCGGTCTGGCATCCTTCTTTTGAGCAATGTCCTGGAGGACCTTTCTGATGATCTTCCGAAGTCGGTGAACTCGTATTAAGTATGCCCAACACTTAGTCTCATGATGACCACAAGCTTTGCATTCCTTACAAATGATCACCCTCCTTCGTGGCTTGCGCTTTGTTGGGGTGGTGCTTCCACTCACGTCATGCGTGATTGAAGTACAAGCTTCATGTGCCAAGAAATCAGCAACTAGATTTCGAGCTCGAGGGATATGCTGAATTTTTACCTCTTCAAATTGGTTGCAAAGTTCCAATGCTTGTTGATGTCGTGGAACCAAGCCTTTGCTCCGCACCTTCCACCTTCCACTAACTTGTTCACACACTAGTTGAGAATCTCCTTGTACCTCCAGTTGCTTGGCATGATGTTCTTGTGCCTTTTGTAGCCCAAAAATGAGCGCTGAGTACTCAGCTTGATTGCAAGTACTTGCAGGTGAAGACTTGCTGTAACAATACTCCTCACCACCCGGTGAAGTGAGCTTCACACCCACGCCAGCCGCCTTGGTCGAAGGTTTGTAAGCTTCATCAAATTGAAGAATCCAAGATGTCATCACACCAAGACTAAAATTCGGACATCCCAAGTTTCTCGGTAGTCCAAGATAGGTAGGAGGAGAGGGTGGGGAGAATTCAACACTTGAACCAAACGTTCAGCACCAAATAAACTTGCAATCCTTTGTTGATAGTTACAACTTGAAGCTCGAAATGAGGCACAAAAGGTTGATTAGGTACAAATGGATTCCTTGGTCGAAACATTACCAACCATAGCCGAGGCCTAGAAACCTTTGCAGTGAGATTGAGAATAAACCATTCAGGACGAGCTTATCCACAGGAATCAACAAGCAGATGCGCCAAATCTCCCCCCAAGCTTGGGGAGCATCCCACCCTTCGATGAAGGACACCGTTTTAATTACCTCTGAAGTAGCAAGTAGTTCGATCACCGCACAATGAGTAGAAGTAAAATCAAAATTCTCCCAGCGTATCCGTAGTTCTTCACCATGAATCATCCACGGTGTATCATTCCACCCGTCATCTCCTTCAACAATGCACTGGACAATCAGCTGTTGAAGGTCAACATGAAGATCAAGGAAGAAATCTCGTGCATTGGTAGCTGTAAGGTGCGGAGGACTAGGCACCAATTCCTTAAACGCATCAAGAAGTGACATAAATGCCACCCTCCTCGTGTGGCATGCATCTGTGAAGTGAGCTTGGAGAAGTTCTGGATCGGAGATCTAGCAGGAGATGTGGATAGAGCACATAAAATGAAGTATTTTTGCTTTTTACAGCAAGAGCAAACTCCCCATGGTTAGAGAGTTACAGTTCCCGCGATTTCAATATATGAACAAAAATCATTACATTTTTACCACTTCCAACTTGTTGGCCCAATGATAAGTCTCCCTTTTGTGAAGGGGGAGGTCTTGGGTTCAAATCCTACTCTTTAATAAAAAGAGAGGAGAGGAGAGGAGAAGGAGAAGAGAAAGATAAGTAGAAGAAGAGAAGAGAGAGGGGGGTGCGGGATCTGCTGTTACAGTTTTGCAGGAACTCAAAAAACTGTCCGCGACCAAAAGCCGCAGCAGTCCAGAGAACTGTCACGTGGGCAGTAGATGCACGGAGCGAGAAGACTGTCCACGACCAGAAGCCACAGTAGTCCAGGAAACTGTCACATGGGTGAACGCAGTAGACGGGCGAAGTGAGAAAACTGTCCGCGACCAGAAGTTGCAGCAGCCTAGAAAATTGTCGCGCGGTCAAACACAGAAGACGCGCGAATCGAATGCGCGCACAGTAGCTTAGAAGGAGCACAGATGGTATAGTTTTGTAGATGCGACCGGTACGAGTAGAAGATTCGCCACTAGCCATGGAGATTTGTATCCCAGTAGCCACACCAATTCTATTAGCCGGAAAAGAAATCAAGACTAGAGGCTAGAGGCTAAGCATGGCGACGTTCGAGGGCCATAGAGAAAAGGAGACCGTGAGGGTGAACCGTTGTCATAGGAGGGGAAGAGGAATTAGAAGTGGAGGGAAGGAAGTGGGAGACTATGACACAAGGGAAAAAGGAGAGGGGGAAGAGAAGCATGTACATGATAGGGGGAGGAATGTAGAGATGGAGACATCAAGGGAAGAGAACCATACTTTATTTGAAAGAAGGGATGAGAGGGAAATATCAAAATACTAGCTAGGTGGCTTTACAAGAATGAGCATGTCTCATCAAGGAATAGCCCCCTCCTTTTATAGCCAAAAAAGGGGGTCTCTCCCCATTAATGTATCCTCCCACATGCATGGTGTGTGTGGAAAAGTCTCCCATATGGGCTAGGCGGTTACGCACTCTCAATTGTGTGCGAGAACCCTTTGTCTCAATTTTCCACATAAATCAAGCCCCATATCTCAAGTCTATGATACTCCCTTGGTCTCTTTCCAATTTTATAATATGTTCAAACCTCTAGGAGGACAAGTGGAGGGTTGGCACAAGGAATCTTGCCACCTCATCCTACTTTCCCCATTATTTAACTTGCTCTCTTGGACCTTCTATACCTCCCCCACATGGGCCTATCCCATATGGAGGGAATAACTCAATATAACATCCATCTCCACCTATTTTATATTGCTTTTCCCATGGACTTTGAGCCATATCTCACTAAATGCAGCCTAGGTGGAGGGGTGGCACATGGAGGAGCCATGCCATCTTACATTTTATAATATTACTATCATGGGTTATGTACAACACACCTTATGGGTCCTCTTACATGGAAGGGTGGCACATGGTCATGCCTTGCCACCTCAACCTTGGGCCCTATGCACACCATATTTTATTATACTATTGCCACATATACAAACACACATACATATTAATGCCTTTTTCCTTAGACAATTTTATCCATAACAGTAGCAAAGCCAACTGGAAGCCCCAGCCTCCACCAGCACACCGCTTAAGGGACCAACTCAAAAGGTTATGTAAATATAAGTCTAATGGTTGTTCGCCAAGCTGTGGATATACGCTTTTATGTTTTCCCTATAGAAGCCACCGAAGAGCAGATTATTCTAGAAAGAACCTGGTGCTACACTATCAATTGCCAAATCGAATGGCATGCCCAAGCTGCTTCGCTTGCCAATGGTGGTCAAATGGTGGTAGTCCCGATGTGCAGACCAAGCCCCCCCTCTTCAGCCCTGATCTCACCAATTCACGACAATGAAGTGATGCAGCAAAGCCAACTGGAAGCCCCAGCCTCCACCAGTACACCGCTTAAGGGCCCAACTCAAAAGGATAAGAAAGCTTGCCCCAGTGGTAAACCAATTCCATTACACACTCAACCAATGCTACCATCCTCTGCTCAAGAAATCCGAGAGCTGCAAGTACAAGATGCTATCCTCTGTGCCCAACGTCACTTGGATTGAAACTGATGCCCGAAAAATGGTAACGCAGCAATAGCAGCTCCGATCACCTCAACATCGCTTCCCCCTCACATTCACTACTCGGAGAAGCTGCCCAACACTCATGCCCCATCCACCACCATGCATCACCAATAGTTCAAGCAACACCGCCCGCTCGGGCGGCCAAGGCAACAAATTTTCCTAGATCTAGAAGAATACAATGCAAACCCCAAAGGCATCGAAGGCAGCACCACAAGAACCTGCCAACGAATCAGATACAGTAGGCCAGCCTCAAGGTACAAAATATGCCCTGGTGCCATGGGCGGTCCGACTCAACACAAGCATCACCACCACCAATCGTGGAACTCCATAGGAACCAAATTCCACCCCATGAAGAGTTACACAAGAACCTCGCCTTGGGGACGGACACTCGAAGGGACCCCGCGACAACAACCAAGTCCAACGCAAAGGTGCCTTTGGCATCCAAGGTAAGGAACAAGCTAGATGCATACTCTACATGGCTCCTCACTTGCCATGCTACAGTATAGTGCCCGCCTCCACCGCATTCATCATAATCATCACATCTAGGTCTAGGTGAGTCAGTACGGTAGGCATCTCACCTGTAGCGCCCATGGCCCACTAGTCCCTCCTGAACACACCGCACGTGTACACCACGTGTACACACGATCAACACCAGGTGATTAGAGTCCATTCATGTGTTTTTTACAAGTGTTCATGTTCTTGCATGCTGACCTCACTATCACGTTGCACAATGCAAGTGCCCTCCGCTCAGTCCACATGTTCCCCCACCCCACTCCTCCTTCCTTCTCTTTTTCCTATTTTTACACAGCCACTACCCCGTCGATTGTCACTGAAACATTCACCGCCGACTGTTACCAAGCCATTACACCATCAACCATTGCCAAAAGGTTCGCTTCCGACCATCGCAATCACGATCCCCACCGATCGTCGCCATCCAAAATAGCACCGCCCTGTCGCCATTTAAGTACCACACCGGCCGCAACCTAAGAAACTCCACGCTGACCGTCGCCATTGAGGTTTGCCACCGACCATCACCATCAAATTCAGCACTGATCGTCGCCATCAAATTCAGCACAGATCGTCAGCATACCACTATCCCACCGGTCAAGGGGATAGAAATCTATAGAAGCAGGCCTACCCCGCCAGGTCATCGCCATAGTTGTTACAACAAAACTTTGCCAAAATTTATCAAAAAATATGATAGTTTCCTACCCACTTCCTCTCCATCCCCACCAGCACATTTAAGTCCTCCTGTTCTTCCTCATCCACCAATTCCCTCATCACGCAACTTCCACTCCTATTTACGATGGAACCTGAACATGACTTTTTTGTTGAGAGTTGTGGTGCCATGAGCACATGTAGAGCAAAGGTATGAGCAAAGGGTAAGCTGCCACATGGCATGGAGGAGATATCCCACATGTGAGCAAGCAAAATGGATGTAAGTACCCTCACCTATAAAAGGGAGGTTCATTTGAAGGAATATCAATCAAGCACTTTGCACTATCTCAAGATTCTCTTTATGAGTCCAAGTTAATCTATCTTGGAACCTAATTGACTTGAGATACATGTCATGAGCACTCTCTTCATCATGCTTGCACTTAGGTTGCATCCTCCGTAGATTAGTGTTGTATTAGGATGTTGTCTTAGTGACTAGGAGAGTAGGATCCTCACTTTGTCATGGTATCAGAGCTTAGGTCTAGTCTCCTAGATTAGTTGTAGGCATATCTTAGGAGCTCATGTTTTTCTCCTAGGTTAGTTTTTTGTTCTAGATTGAGGGAGAGTTTCGTCCATCTGAGATTGAAAGGTTTCCGTTCATCTTCTTCAATTCAATTCATTGTTTCTTTGAGAGACATTGTGTGTGTAAGAGAGAGAGTATCTTCTTCTTCATTTTGACTTGAGAGATGTGAGAATAAGATTTTTCAAAGTTTTGAGAGGTGTATTGTGAGGAGTATTGCTTCTCTGTCTTTCAAACTACAACTAAGGTGGCCTATCTACAGCATCTAAGCTCCTATCTACAAAGGAGGAGTGTCTAGCAGCATGACAATGCAGGCAACAACAAGTACAAATTTCTCATAATCCACTCCAGCTGCCCTTGTCGATTGCATAGCACGGTGGCAGCCTTTCTTCAGCTTGATGTCACGGGAACGGAGCTTGGGAGCGACAGGAGGAGATGGCTACAAGCTTATCCCATAGTTGAGCTTCTCCAACTCTGCTGCGCCATCACTCCCTATAGTCTACGCTCTCCAGTAGCCAAAGCCATGCCTCTCCAAAACGGCAGCCCGTTCACAATAGAAGCGCCAGAGCAATTTTAGCTCCTGGCTCTCCATAGCTTCAGACCTGCAGACAGCCTTCTCCTTCAATGCTCAGCCGACGGAATCAGCTCATCGACGCTCCTCTGCAATGACCCGACCGGCTCTCAAACGAGCTGCTACAACCCCGAACTCTACAGAGCTTAAGGCTCCCACCACTTCCGTCTAACTCCAACGGCTGTTGAAGGCCTTCTCCTGCAAGGCGCACCCACATCTCTGTCACGAAGCATTTCCGTCGACGTCGTCTGCAGATCTCAAAGTTTTCATTTCTTTGCTAAAGTTCTCTACAAATGCCACGTGGCAGATAAGGTAGTCAAAAATTAACTATGGTTAGGTTCAGCTACTTGGGTTAGTTGAACTATGGTAAAGTGAATGTAACCTTGGGTTTATCTAGTTGGGTCACAAGAATGCCACATCAGCTTGCACAGTCAGCAGTGCCTTCTAAGCACAGAGCCTCTTGTTAAGCACAGTATGGAATTCAGCATGTGAATCCCTGTGACACATCATCAAAGACCCTCTTCTTCACAAAACCTTCAACAAGCCATAACTTGCAATCCAGGAAGAATTTGCACACGCTCCAAAAAGGAAAAGTGATCGTCTTTTCAAGCTCTACGCGCCTGTCAGATCATAATCATTGTATGCAATTAGACACTGCCAGATTTGAAAGTATCATCAAACTGGTAAGACCTTTGCAATGGCAATCCGCACTCCAACTGTTGAGAAGTTCACCGGGGAAGGATTTCACACATGGTCTACACAAATGAGATATCTCCTAATGCACCAAAAGCTTTGGAAGATTGTAAAAGAAGACATACCCACTGCACAAAATGATGCTTGGAAGGAAAAAGATGAAGCAACACTATCACTCATTGGTTTGCACTTGGGTCCAAACATAATTCATCATATAGACTCTAAGGATCATGCCAAGGATGCATGGGATGCGTTGAACACAGTGTTTGGTGCAAAAGCCAAAAACCAAGAAATCCATCTTAAGATTGAATTCTATGGTATGCACATGGGCTTCAATGAATCCATGGCACAATTTGTCAACAAAATCAAAAGCATTATGACCCAACTAGAGGGCATAAATGCAAAAGTAGGAGAGAAAGATGCACTTGCAATTCTCCTTAAAAGCATGCCTGCAGAGTACAGTGCACTGACAACCACTTTGAAGAATTTGCCCGATCCAAAGTTTGAAGAATGTGTATCCTCTCTTCTCGAAAAAGAAAGAGAGTTGAAAGCGTTGACATCAACATCGACATCAACACACAACAGCTATAATGAAGAACAAGCACTATTCAGTAAAACATCAGTGAAATGCTACCATTGCGGAAGGATGGGTCACTATCAAAGTGACTGCAGATTGAAGAATAAACCAAAGTGTCACCATTGCAAGAAGCTAGGACACAAGGAAGAAGATTGCAGATTGAAGAATCAACAAGTCAACTACGTGGAGTCATCATCAAGCCATGAGCCAAAAGGTGACATCAATGGAATGTATTGAAAAGCAAAAACCTTGCCAACCTTGCCTATGTTTTGTAATCAAACCTGACCACCTGAGAGTAGCTATGAAAGTAGCCAGGGGAGGTATTGACATGTAAAAAAACCACACTTGACCACCTTAAGTAGCAATGTATGCACTAAGGGGAGGTGATGGATTTGTAACTCACATCTGACCACCTTGCAGTAGCCAAAGGATCATGGCACCACGGGGAGGTGTTGAGAGTTGTGGTGCCATGAGCACATGTAGAGCAAAGGTATGAGCAAAGGGTAAGCTGCCACATGGCATGGAGGAGATATCCCACATGTGAGCAAGCAAAATGGATGTAAGTACCCTCACCTATAAAAGGGAGGTTCATTTGAAGGAATATCAATCAAGCACTTTGCACTATCTCAAGATTCTCTTTATGAGTCCAAGTTAATCTATCTTGGAACCTAATTGACTTGAGATACATGTCATGAGCACTCTCTTCATCATGCTTGCACTTAGGTTGCATCCTCCATAGATTAGTGTTGTATTAGGATGTTGTCTTAGTGACTAGGAGAGTAGGATCCTCACTTTGTCATTTTTTGAATTCGAGGCTGACCTAGGTCTCCACCCTCGCCCTATTCCAGAGGCCACTGACCCATTAGATTCTCAGAGCACTCCTACCATGATTCGAATGCCGATCGAAGTACCCACGGAGGACATATAGGACAAAGACACCTCCACTAAACAGGCTGCCCAGGAAGAGCCAACTACAGCATGCACAACCCCCATGAAAACACAAAAGCGCACCCCGGTGCCAACTGCAGAGATGAGTACAAGATCGTGCATTCACAAGCACACTCGCCATTGGGAGAAGCATGGCTCCAAGAGCTAGATGCTTGCATGGTTCTCACGCTTTGCTTACGAGGGTCAGGACTACACCCTCCATACCACACCGTAGCAGTATATGCCACTCTCCAGGACCTAGAAGTTGTGAAGGCACTTAAATTTGTAGGCTTGGGAAGAGTAGCAACCCATTTCCCATGCCACCTGGACATGACACTGCTGGCGGAATTCCTCAAGACATCCGATAGCAACACCAACATTGGTGTCTTGCGAGATGTAGCAGGCAATCCCCACCACTACTAGATCAATCAAAACGTGGTGTGGGAAGCATTCAACCTACCAGTGGTGGCAGAAAAATATTCCAAGAAAAAAAAGAAGCTCGACTCCCTCGGTCTGTCACTACCACCACCACAAGTGCAAAGGTCGCATCCAGTTCACCACCATCCACAAGCCCAAGGTAGAGCGCCCAACAAGAGCCCTGCAATTGCTCACTCAAGTGAAGCACACAGACCATCATGAATCTATTGTGCCCAATATCTTACTGAGAATGGTGAACTTCCAAGAGATGAACTGGGTTGACTAGTACTATAGCCAGATGAGAGATGATCTCAGCACCTATGGCGACATCAGCAACCCCATGTTGTACATGTCGGTCCTCTATTACTTGAAAAGTTAGCATCCACCAGTCAGCTTCAGCCTTGCCAAGAAATCTACCACCAGTCATATATAGACCGAGTAGGAAGAGATAGAAACAAGGCCTAAGAGTGTGAGGACAACACCAAGTACCACTCCGATCACTTAGGTGCAACCAGAAATGAGTCAGTCGCTCAACCAATATGAGGAAAGCTAGTTGCATGATTTCATGTAACGACAACTACACTTGCAGCAGTTAGGTCCTCAAGATAAGGGCAAATAGGTGCAAGGAGTGCCTATTCTCATTGAAGACCTCCAAGGTGATGACACCATCGATATTTGCCTCCATACAGGAGTCGAAACTGTGCCAACCACCCCCACTACACCCTTTGTCTCAGTCTCCACCACCCCTTAGGAGATAGCATCCTTCACCATTGGCACCTCTTCCATGCCATGGGCAAGCCTAGCAGAGGCCATACAATTTTGCAGCATGCCCTAGTATAAGGCAACGAGAGGCTATAGCCACATGACAACAAAATAGTTGTCACACGCCGACATCATGGAGATGAATCTCTTTGAAGCCATGGCACAACTATCGCAAGTCGCTGACATGATTTTACAGAGGAGGCAAGAGCAAGCCTCACAACTCTCATCCAATCTCATCCAAGCCCAGCTCTCGGCACATGAAAGCCAAGCAACAATAGTCACAGCTCAAGCAATGGGCCATGCCGCACTACATTGAGCCAATGAATACCAAGCTAAGGTGGAAGAGCTTGATCTCGCTTTGACGAAAGTCAAGGCTGACCTCGCCTCCAGTGAATACCTAGTCCAGATGCTTATGGAATAGGTAGACATGGCAGATGAAGCCCTACGCACGATGTTGGAGTAGCAAGCACAGGCAGAGTAGCGGTACGCCCGCACACAGGAGTCCCACGACCAACAGATCCAGTCCCTACAAGATCTCTTGGCACAATAGAGGAAGCTCATTGAGCTCCCTCCAAGAAGAAATTGAAAGACAGCGCGCCACTGGCCACTTTGAGGAGTCAAGGTTAGAAGACCATGAGTAGCAAGAGTTCACGATGTACAGGGAGGTGTTTGCGCAAGCCACGTATACACACTTGCACCACGCACCATTGCCCAAACCCTGCAAATGCACTCAAAACCTTGCCTTCCACCTAGACCTCACTACTCCACTATCGCCTAACGCCCTTCAAACTATTCTCCATCGTAATCGCGACCACTTCTGCCCCATCTTAACCATGTATTATTTTTCTCTTGACCTTCAGCCCACCTCCCTATCTTTTCTCTGCCCCTCCAATATCCAAACCCTCTCTGCCCATCCCATTCTTCTTAATTTTCAAGGCTAGTGCCACATCATCAGTGAGTCCCTTAATTATCCTACAGATGATGAAGTGATGCAACTCGCAAAGCTTGAGGAACTCATGCCATGGGTCTGCACTCCCTAAATTATGCATGCAGACATAACTTGGATGCAAACCTATGGCCGAGTCTCAGAAGTCCAAGCTCAAGGACGGCTTGCGGCCTACTAGTCCACCACTACCAACCCCTCGGAATAATAATACTCTTTAATCAGGTGATCAGGTGCTACAAGCTCTCCAAGACTCACTTGAGTCCTTGGTGAGCAATTTTGAAATAATTCATGTAGCATACCCTGAGGAAATAACTGAGGATGAATGTTGGCTCTTTCCTATGGCTTCCGTAGGAAGAGTATGGTATTCTCAGTATGTAGGGCTCCGAGGCTTTTTGTCACCTATAGATATATCGGGGTTGTCTTTTGTAGTATACGTGTAGCTTAGGACCTCGAGTCATGTTCCGGTGAGAGACGTAGGCTTAAGTGTGGTAAGCAAACATAGTGCATGCATGTGTAAAAGGAACCGTGTATCAACATGGTTGAGGTAATGAAGGCTTTTGCCTTCATTGGGGGTTGCAGGGTTTAGGAGGAGTTTATGGATTAGAAGAAGGTTTCAGAGTTTAGAAGGAGGTTCCAAGGTTAGAAGGAGTTCCAAGGTTTAGAAGGAGGTTCCACAGTTTAGAAGAGGTTCCAGAGTTAGAAGGAGGATCCAAGGTTTAGAGAGAGGTTCCAAAGTTTAGAAGAGGTTCCAATGTTCAGGGTAGAGTACATGGTGGAGAACTCATCTCCCTTGTACATCATGGAGATTTAAGGGTTGAGGAACTAAGGGTTTAGGGGGAGCATAGGAGTGGGAGAGGAAGAAAGTGTAAGAGCATGGGGGAAGGAAGAGGGAGGAGGAGGAGGAGGAGGAGGAGGAGAAGGGAGGAGGAGAAGGGAGGAGGAGGGAGGAGGAGGGAGGAGGAGGAGGAGGAGGAGAAGAAGGGAGGAGGAGGGAGGAGGAGGGGGAAGAGGGAAGAGGAGAAGGGAGGAGGAGGAGGAGGAGGGAGGAGGAGAGGGAGGGGATGGGTTGCAAGGTTGGAGGAGAGGGGAGGAGGAGTTGCAAGGTTACGACATGATTTTGGACGTGGAGTGCAAGGAAGCATGGACACTTGAGACAATTTCTTGGAATACCAAAGTAGAACTCAACACAATGCCCCAAAGAGTGTGGGCTTCATTCCATTATGGGGTATTTATAGAAGTTCAAGAGCTTGACTCTCTGCATGTAGGAATTGTAACACATTCTCTCTCTACATGTAGAACTTGCATATAGAAGTTGCATGTAGAACTCGCATGTAGGAGTTGCATGTAGAACTCACATGTAGGAGTTGCATGTAGAACTCGCATGTAGGAGTTGCATGTAGAACTCGTATGTAGAACTCGCATGTAGAAGTTGTATGTAGCAGTTGCATGTAGGAGTTGCATGTAGGAATCGTATGTAGAACTTGCATGTAGAACTCGCACGTAGGAGTTGCATGTAGAACTCGCATATAGAAGTTGCATGTAGAACTCGCATGTAGGAGTTGCATGTAGAACTCATATGTAGAACTTGCATGTAGAACATGCAAGTTGGATTACTAAGAGGGATTATTTCTAGCCTTATGCAAGTACAAGCGGAGCTTTGCCGCTACTCTATACACACATTCTGTTCTACCTAAGTCCATGTTGGCACAGAGACAACATACTTCCGGATCCATTTGATTACCCGTCCTTGGGTTATGGCTTATTTTGATTTTAGAGTTGGGATCCCATGTGCATAAGCCAATGGTTGTTGAGATTGTGGCATGCGAGTCATTCCTACTGTAATGCTTTTGCACCATACAATTTGTTCTCTGTAGTCAGGAAGCTTATCTCCTCTTAAGGAGGGGTAGATGGCTATGAATTTCAGAGGGGATCTCATTGCTGAGGTTGCGGACTTTGCCATCGAATCTTCTTGGGAAGAGGTTTGGCGAGGGTCTTGTTGTTGAGGCTGGCATTTCTTGCTATCTTGCATACATGTTGGATGCCATTGCACCCGTATCATTGAGTTTGTAGATATAAGTTTATATGCAAGTCTGATATTTTTGCATATAGGAGATGGCTGTGATGTTTGGCAGGGGTCTCGTTGCTGAGGTTGCAGAGTCTTTTGCCAATTTATCTTGAGTTTTGGCATAGCTTCTTGTCCTGCTTGTGAATTCATTGCATGCTTTGAGAGTATGGAATGAAAGTGTGTGGTACTATTATTGATGCAATATATTATGTGCCTATGCAAAATCATGTGAGTGCACGTGATGTGTCTAACTATATGCATGCTTATTTGTGGGTTTTAACAGGGAAACTAAGACTCAATAATCCCTAATACAAAATTGATTAGGTCTTCCTAAATGTGCAAAAATGTGCATATGCCAGTGAGTGTGCATGTAACAATCTAGTGCAAATTATATGTGCAAAAACGTGCATATGCTAGTGACTACTCATGATACAATTTGATCCTATCCAAGGAAGACTTGGTTTCCCAAATCTTCGTTTTTGTCCGGGATGGCTTGCGTATTGATGTAGTAGCGCTTCAGTCGGCTCCCTTTTATTGTTGTGTTGCATTGGACTCCATCCAATGCTTTTAGCAGCACAGCTCTAATGGATTCATCTTTCATACTCGGTAGGGTCCTTGACCTAGATACTTCAGTTTCCCCTTGTGTACTTTGGCATTGTATAACAGGACTAAGTCACCTTCCTTGATGTCTTTAGCTTTCAGATTTCTGTCAAACCATGCCTTTCTTCTGTGTTTTTCTGTTGTCATGGCATGGTAGGCGACTAATCTTGTCTCTGTATGCTTCTCCAACTGATAGAGCCTTTCTTTCAAGGATTCATGGTCTCCCATGTGTTCTTGTACTGCTATGCATAGGCTTGGTATTACAAAATCTAGTGGGACCACAGCTTCAAGGCCGTAGACCAATTGAAAAGGTGTATTCCCGGTACTGACCTTGAATGTGGTTCTATATGCCCATAAGATAGCATTCAACTTCTTTGCCCAATCAGAACGCTGTGGTTCTATTACCTTGGTGAGGATAATGCATATTATTTTTTGTTGGCGGATTCGGCCTGTCCATTCCCTTGGGGTTAGTAGGGTGTGCTTTTTCTATGGATTACCATGAAGCCAGACAAGAGTTCTTGGATTACCTCATTGACAAAATGTGTGCCTCTATCCGACACAATTTCAATGGGGCATCCAAATCGGGTGATCACATTTTCGTATAAGAATCTTGTTGTGCTTTTGGCATTTGCCTTTCTGACTGCTTTAGCTTCATCCCATTTTGTAAAGTAATCAGTGGCCACAATGATGTAGCGTGCTTGTGGTCCTTTTGCTGCAAGATGTATGGGACCCACATAGTCAATCCCCCATTTTTCAAATGGTTTTTGTACAACAACTATTGTTAGGGGATTGAAGTCTTTATGTTGTGGTTTAGTAGTCCATTGGCATACATCATAGCCTTTTACATATTCATAGGCATCTGCCCACAGTCTTAGCCACCAGTAGCCTGCGAGGAGAACTTTTCTTGCTATGGCTTCCCCTTGGAAGTGTCCTCCTGCAATGCCTTCATGGACTTCACTCAGGATTGGCATGATCTCATGAGGCATTACACATCTTCTTAATATCTGGTCCTTGCCCATCTTGTATAGTTGTCTACAATGAGTTGATAGGGTCCAGCCTTTAGAGTCAATTTTTTGGCATCTACTACTTTCATTTCAGGGGGTGGTCTTCCTACCATCAAGTACCCAATGATATCTCCACACCACTTTGAAACAACATCTATTTGAGATAGTGTAGCATTTGGTAAGTCATCTTCTACTCCAGTGGCTTCTTCTCCCAACTTGATATGAGACATGAAATCGGAAATGTAGTGTTGGGCACCTTTGCGGACCACTATTTTGAAGTTGAATTCTTGAAGCGGGTCGGGGCGCGTGGCGCCCCTAAGCACCTGCATCATACCCTGAATGATGTCGCACCCTCGGCCATGCCCGTGTCTCCAACCCGATGCTATCGCGCCCCCGACGCCCCCCATGCACCCATGCCTCCAACCCGATGCCACCGTGCCCCCGTCCCACAGTGGCGCCCTGAGCTCCCGGGTCGAGACGCGTGGCACCTCGGCGATGCCAGGCCCACCCACGCCTCCAACCCAATGCCATCATGCCCCTGTACCACGGTGATGCCCTGACACTGTGCCCCTACCGTGGGCCCGGGATCCCGCGTCATTCTAGACCCACGCCATGCGCCTATGTCCCCGTGCACCTGCGTCCCTCCCGGGCCCCAACGTGCCCTCGATGGTGGCGGTGCCCCCGATCTTCAAGAGGTCATAACTTTTGCATACCGGGTCGGATCGAGGCGAAGCTTGATGGTCGATGTAGAAGAAAAATCATTTGCTAGTAGATAGTGCCGAAATTTCTTTACACTATACACCATTACTAGGGCTTCTCTTTTTGTGGTGGTATAGTTGACCTCTGCATCATTGAGTTGTTGACTGGCAAAGTAGAATGGGTAGTCTTTCTTATGTTCACCAAGTTGACAAAGCACACTCCCAATTGCATACTTGGATCCATAAGTATGAACATGAAAATCAATATCCCAAGTGGGAGATATAAGGATGGGTGCTGTGATTAGACGCCACTTTAAAAGCTCAAAGGCTTGGTCGCACTCTTCGGTCCATAAGAATTCCACTAATAATTTGTAAAGTGGTCTAGCTATCATGGCATACCACAATATAAATCTTTTATAATAGCCGGCATGTCCCATAAGGGCCTGTACACCTTTGGAATTTGTAGGAGGAGACAATTCCATGATGATTTTGATTTTGTCCATGTCAATTGCAATGCCATGTTGAGAGACGATGTGTCCCAAAACAACTCTATGGGTGACCATGAACTGGCATTTTGTTGGATTTAGGGAGATGCCATACTCCCTGCATTTGATTAGTACTGCTTCAAGACATTTGAAGTGGTCTTGTTTGTTTGAATGGATGCATAAATCATCCAAGAACACCTATAAAAACTTATTCAGAAATGACTTGAAAGCTGTGAACATGACTCGCTAGAATGTGGCTGGGGCATTACAAAGGCCGAATGGCATGACTCTATATGCAAAAATACTCCATTTTGTAGCAAATGCTATTTTTGATTAGTCTTTAGGAGCAATTCGCACTTGGTTATAGCCATTGAAGCCATCCAAGAAGCTATATATTTCTGATCCTGCCACCCTTTCCAACACTGTTTCGGTTAAGGGTAGGGGATAGTGATCCCTAATTGTGGCATCATTCACATTTTTTAAGTTTACACATATTATGAGCTACTTGTTGCGTTTAGGCACAATGACGATGGGTGAAACCCAATCAGTGTGCTCTATCTCGTAGATGAATTTGGCATCTAGGAGTTTTTCTAGCTCGTCATAAACCATGGTGCCATACTTAGGATTTGTGCGATAAAGTCCACATACCTTAGGGTAAGCACCTTCCCTTATAGGTATCATGTGTACTACCATGTCTGGTGAAATTTCTTTCATCTCTTTGTATGACCATGCTAGGCAGTCACGGTATTCCATTAGGAGTGCTTTGAGTTTGGCTATTGGTGCACTGCCACTTGTGTAATTCTTGAAGTATTCTGACACTTCTCGAAAATCAGCCTCTGATGGTGTTGAACTAGCTTGACATGTGCCATGTGTATTGGGTGGCATAGTTTCATTTATCAATTTGTTAGGCTCTTTTTGATTATCTTTTTCTGAAGTCTCTTGATCGAGCTTCATCTGCACACGTGGCTTATATTTCCGAAACTTCTTACGTTGGGAACTGTGGGGTAACTTTTCCACTGGTAAGGTGTTTCCAAGTAAGGGTTCATTTGCTGCGCATACTCCTTCCAGTTCCTCAAGGGACCATTCAAGAGGCAGTGGTTCTGATTTTGAGGGAGCTTGCTTTGTAAGGTACAATTCGATGATCCTAGTTTGGACTCATTCAAACTCATTGAAGTGCTCGCCTTGGCTAGTCTGTGATTTCCTCCTTTAGCTTTCTTGTGGAATCTTTTGCTATTATTCAATTTTGGAGGTTCAACTTTTGGGAGCTCGACTGCCATTAGGGCATGCAAAATGGCTAAGTCATTATCAAAGATTTGATCTTCAATTTCAGCATTCGTAGCCTCTATTTCAAGGTCCTAAGGAAAATCTGAGTCATCATTGGTATGGGTACCTTCTTCAGGTTCATTATCCCACTCGAGGTCAGCCATAAAGAACGGCATCTCTAGATCGATTGGTTCTTCATGTGTTCGTGGAGGATCTACCTGTAGCACCTTAGCATCTATTTTTGAGAAGATGGGGTCTAATGAATGGCAGTTGTCGATGGTTGCCAATGTTTGTATCAAGTTATTGACATTGCTTTGTGAATCACCTGCTATGGCATGCTGCTGCAAGGGAGCTGATTTGCTTGAGATTGTCATTGAAGATGTGTCATCCAATGCTCTAAGCGCAATTGGTGTTATAGCTCCTGTCCCACATTCACCCTAACTGTGGTGTCGCGATTCTGAATTGTCAGTCTATCAGTTCCCTAGTCATGGAGGACTGATGCTTCCCATAACCAAGGACGTCCCAGTAAGATTTGATAGGATTTTTTGGGGAGATCCAAGATTCAATCTTTGTGAACACACCATTTACTATTCCCAAGGGTAAAAAATTTAGCCCATGAATCATCGGCAAGGCGTATGTTGAAATTAGCCTTTTGCATTGGTGGGAGACCCCATTCTTCGTAGAGCTCCTTTGATAGGACATTTACACCTACTCCAGCATCCACTATGGCTTGGACTTTATTATATGCCTTATGGATCAAGAGCACAGTAATGTTGCATATGTCATCTCTCTATTGGGATATCTCAAGGTGTATGCCCCAGGCACACCTTGGGTTCTATGTGTGTGTGCTAGAGGCATAGTTAGGTGCCCATAAGCACTGTTAGGTGGTGATAGATGCCACATAGAATGATTGAGAGATTCTAGGAGATGATTGAGGAGATGATTGTGGAGCTTGGTGGCTCATGTAGTGGTGCCTACATATGGATCTCACCCTTCTTCATTCTATATGCATTCTCTTGTTTCATGTTCAGCTTCATGCTTTCCTTTCACTTCTTCAACATGGTATCAGAGCACTATGATCCTCCTTGAGCCCATTTATGCCATGTCATCTTCTTCTTCTTCTTCTTCTTCTTATGCCATTTTCCTCTTTCCTTTCAAAATTTTGTGTGAGCTTGTTCTCTACCTACAAGCAACCATTCCCAGAGCCCTTTTAGACCAAGCATCCTTGAATATGGGCGACCTCCTGGCGGCAAGCAATTAGAAAGGTATTCCTGCATACACCCGTGCTGATAGCTTCTTTGCTCGACGAACTTTCACACAATTTTGCCCAATGCCTTGACTATTCGATAATTCCTCTAAGCACGAGTTGGGCGACACTACAAGCAAGCTGCTGATGAAGTTTGAGCTCGTTTGGTTAAGCATTTGAGGAGAAACAGACGAAAAACCAGTCGACAATCAAGCTCTTGGCTATGGCGACGTGACATGGCATTTTGCCTTCTCTTCAGTGGCTCTGCTCTGGTATACCAGCTTTATTTCTACCTATAAAGCCCTCTTTTCTTTGCCTTGAAGAGTGAGATACAAGCCCTTCAAGATCAGGCCTCTGTTTTGGATAGTTTTGACAGTGTTGTGAGTTTGGTGCTACATTAGATGCTACTTTGGCATTTTTGATGTTTTAAAGTGTTGAATAGCATCAGTACAATTGTGGTTACAACTTTCCTATAGGTTGCTATACCTGGATTGCTTGGAATACTTTCATTTAGCCACCTCTATGAAGCATGCAAGTTGAAGTATCATTTCCATTATAATTTTTATTATGGAATTTGGTTACAAGTCTTTGCTACCCCAAATGCTTATACTTTAAAGCTTTTCAGCTTTTTCTAGCCTTGTAAGAGAGTAGACACTGCCCATTTTGGGTTAGACCCTCTCATGCTACCTTTTTGAATATTGATAAGCTCAATGGTAAAGGCTTTCGCACATGGCAGATGAAAGTTAAGTTTGCAATGATGAGGGAAAACCTCTTGGGGCTTGTCAAACCTGCTTCAAATTCTTCTTCAACAGCCTCTAATGCTAGAGAATCCTTAGCTCCTACATGCCCGGCACGAGATCCTGCTAGAGAGGAGAAAGCCTATGGCATTATTGCTCTTGGCTTAGGAGATGACCATATTCATCACATTTTTGATATGGAGTCTCCTTCTGAAGCTTGGCAAAAGCTTGATATTCTTTTTGGTGCTAGCTCTCACATCTCAAAATTGTCACTTAAGATTGTTTTCTTTGAATTGAAGATGGCTAGTGGCACTCCCTTGGCTGCCCATGTCAATCACATGTGGAGTCTCGTGACTCAACTTGCTTCTATCAACTCTCCAATCACTACACATGATGCAATGGCAGTATTGCTCAAAAGTATGCCTGAAGATTATGATCATGTTGTTACCACATTGAAAAATCTTCCTAATCCTACTCTTGAAGCTCTTATTAATGCCCTTCAAGAAGAAGAGAGGCACAAGGAACTCCCGAGAGGCAATGACACAGCCTATGCCATAAAAACTCAAATGGGCAAGTTTCAACCTTGCAAACATTGTGGGAAGACTAATCACCTCTCAAAAGATTGCTTCAAGATCAATCCTTGCAAATATTATGGCAAAAACAATCACCATGAAAAGTTTTGTAAGGCAAAAAAGGAAGCAATTACAAACCAGGAACTGCCAATTTACTTTCAGTTGATGTGCCTCCATAAGATGAGGCCTCCTATGATGATTATGCTTTTTGAACTAGCTCCACATATGCTCCAGATCTCTCTTTTATGTTGAGTCAAGGTATTCTGCCTCGATAGTCCTCCAAAATGAATGGAATAAACTATTGTATTCTTTATAAACACCTCTGGTCACCATATGATGTAGGCCATGTGTATGTGTTTAACTCCATGGTACAACCTGCAAACATTGTGTGCATGTACATGTAGGGGAGATAACCATTGGATGGTCTTATGTATCCCTTTGTTTGACTTCACACCCTTGGGAACCCTTGCTAGCATGAGATCCTAGCCATAGATTTATCCTTGACCACCATGAGATGGCTTGAGACACTATGTGACTAGATGTATCCTTGACATAGCCTGAGGCATTCCCTTGAGGGGGGGTTTATTGGGATATCTCAAGGTGTATGCCCCAGGCACACCTTGGGTTCTATGTGTGTGTGCTAGAGGCACAGTTAGGTGCCCATAAGCACTGTTAGGTGGTGGTAGATGCCACATAGGATGATTGAGAGATTCTAGGAGATGATTGAGGAGATGATTGTGGAGCTTGGTGGCTCATGTAGAGGTGGACCTCACCCTTCTTCATTCTATATGCATTCTCTTGTTTCATGTTCAGCTTCATGCTTTCCTTTCACTTCTTCAACACTCTCTCACCCATCTGCACAGGGATATTCTCGATGTCGTTCATAAGTGGAGGGGGATTTGTGAGTTTAATCCATCCTTTGAAACTCTCCCAGAGATTGGGACAATTTTGTAGGAGGATTCCGATGGGAATTGACACAGGGCAACTCAGGATGCTAGAGAGTGCGGCTCCTTCAAGTTGACGTGGCGGTACATTATGTTGTGGAGTCTGTTGTTGGGACAGAGGCTCAAGTACAGTATCATTGCTTTGTGGGGCCAAGTCATGGATTGGGTCTTCACCTTGTTTCTCAGCCTCAAATTGAGCATTTTCTGAGCCTCAAATTGGGCTTGTTCCTTTTGTACCCATTGTTGAAGTGCCTGAAAGCGAGCCTTCTCCACGTTTGCATTTGGGTATGGAGCTTCTTTTATTTGAGGCTCGGGAGTTGATGTGGATGAATGCCATTGCTCATTGCTTGGTTGAGGTGGAGGCACTTGTGCTTTCTTTTTAAGAAGTCGCTTTGGTTGGATTGGAATGTTAGGGTCCTTGGTGGCCTCTTTCTGTTGGCATGTAATTACATTTACAGGTTGTGATATTACACTTGCCGGGACCCCTACTTTGATGGTCCACCCCAATGATGCCGATTGGGACGTCAGGCTTATCCTCTGTTTGTTGTGGGGCCTTGTTTTTCATGGGACAATTTATACAGGCATGTCCTATGCCATAATCTCTACAGAGGGGTTGGAAAGTAGCTAGGCTACCACAATGAGGGCACTCTGTGATCCGCCGGTGATTTTTGCCACAACCGTAGCACTTGATTTGTGCTCGATATGTGTTGGGATGTACTTGATTTGCATAAACTGGTATTTGACCCTTTGCACCTTCAACATAGTACACTAGGTACTCTGTTTCATACTCAAATGAGAAGTCTACTTCCTTGGTCTTCTTTCAGCCTCATGGTCATGGCCTCTAGGTGATCTTCATTTGATGTTTCAGAAGTGGCCTTTGATTTGCCATTTTTTGAGCGCTTATCTCGTGTACTAGATCTGCCATCATCACTGCTAGTGTCTAAGTTGGTCATGCCATCCTTGATGTCAATGGCTGCCGCATGAGTGGCACTGAACGTTTCATAGCTGCTAATATTTTTCATATTCTTTTGGATTTTCTTTCTTAGTCCTGCAATGAACCATGCCATTGGATGGACAAAAGTAGTAGAGCCTAATCCGCCTTCATAGCCACCCTCATCCATGTTTAAAACAACTGAATAAAACCATCAGAAGGCAAAAGGAATTCATTGAAACTCCTTCACTCCACACACCTCCAGATACAGACTCATACTCTGGCCACATTTTCTCCCAAATCAAACAACCTAGCAACCCAGTGGGTTACGCAGCTCATCACAAGCTCTCCTACTGACTGGACTTTCCTCAATAACTCACAAGCATTCAGATACATAATACATCCAATCCCATAATTCACCAGACAACCACCCACAAAGTGGCCATGGTCAAAAATCTTATTATGTCTTCCCAAGATCAACATCAAGTACTAGAAATGATGCATCTCTTGCACGTGATCATCCAAGCATTGCCGTTCCTTTCTACTCATAGAGCACACAAAGTTCACAGACTCCCGGTTCCAAGGTCCTTCCAGACCCCCCTAGAGATTCTTCCATGATCGACTACTTGGAGTCCTCTCTCTGAATTCTGATCTCGCGTAACACCCGCATCTTAGTGGTCTTCAAGCGTCCTGTAGAGACTCCATCTCCTTCTCAAAGCTTCCAAACCCACAATGTGCCTTTGCTCACAAGTCTCCTCCTCACCATAAAGATGACTTCCCTCAATAAAAAAGCCTCTAGCCACACAGGAGCCGGATTCCAGAGCTCCCTTTGGCTCTCAAGCCTTTGGAATTGTCCAAGTGATTCTCACCACCCTGAGTTCACGTATCACCCATCCACAAGTGCGATCCCTTTGCCTCTCATGGCGATGCCTCTCCCTCTGTAGTCCTCGTGCTCACTCCACTAACGAGTCATTCTTGCACGGTTCCTCCTTCCACACATTAGTCATGCTGTAGCCAAGACCCTCCAAGCTCCTGTCTCCACCATCGTCATTTCTTCACAGTAGCTATTCCTCAGTCCAATCGACCACCAGCCTACCTACGAGCACACTACAGAACCATGTCATCCCTCGCTCCTCCTTAGCTCGTGTTCTCCCCCTCTGTTGCCCATCTCTCCCTTTGTGCAATCATCTCCATCACTACATTAGCACCTCTGGTCCAACAGCCTTCTCCTCCCTGTGCACAAGCCCCCTCTATAAGACCTCCACCTATAGTAGCATCGCACACTCCACTCTCCAAAGCTCTCCTCCTCTTCTGAGATCCCTGCTTGCCGCTGTTATGTGTGCCCCAAGCCAACCACCTTGCAGCTCCTTTGTGAGCTCACTGAACCACCGAGCTCTCCCCATCAAAGAGCCCTTCCATAAGCTCCTTTTTGCACAATCATCCTCTAGGTGCCCACGTACTCCTTCCTGAATTTTCCTCAAGCTGTCATCTCCATCTCCATCCACCTCGTCGACTTGCCTTTCCCTCTCTACGTAGCCACATGCATGCTTTTCTTAAAATTAGCCACATCACCTCATGTTACTTTTTTACCACTCCCAAGGATTCCCTCAAATTCATACACCAAGGCACTTAAAGCACATATGGTTCTAGTTAGGAATTCAATCACTTGCATGCCTCCAACAGTTACCATTTAGTTGCCCAAACTACCACATATGGCATGGTGAACACCATCCCAACACAATGGATTTCCAAGACAACCACGACAAAAAAATGCCCATGCCCTCATATAGAAAGGATTCGGGACAACCATGAAGAGTACATGTCATTTCTCAGCAAAACACCATCACACTCTGATACCATGCTCTGGAGATCTAGTACAACCACATTGCATTTCATCATCTCCCAAAAATTCCCGTAGATGTACCTACCATCTCAAGAAAGTATATCATTAGTGTGGAGTCCTTTATGAGGGTGTCCATAGCTCATTTCCACTACCAACTAGCTATGTACATAGCAATGCACTCACCATCAACATGCAACAAGCGAAAAACATTTTTTTCATTTTTATGCACACACCGTGAGGTACTTTGCATCTGGGTGTGGGTCACATTTAGCGATTAATCTTTTCATCTTACCCAGGTATGTGCATCGATCTTCTCCTCGGCCTTGTTCAATCTTGCTTAGTTGGAGAGCGAGATCATCTTGTAGCCTCTCCATTTGAAAGCATCGTTTGAATTCTATTTGAAGTAGGTCCCATGTGGCGCGCTCTTCCACTAGAAGGTCTAGGTACCATTCAGACGCTTCATCTGTTAAGGCCATGGGAAACCAAGCCACCTTGGTTTCATGGGATTGATCTCCACTTGCGTGGCATGTGGCATCAAAATGCTGGAGGAATCGGGTTGGATCTGGCTGGATCTCCCCTACCATTATATTTGGGAAGTTCCAGTTTTCCCAAGGGGCGTCTGCCTTGATTGTTATTATTTCTTCGATTAAAGAAATTGTCAGCGATGGCATCCAGCCGTGTTGGGGCATGGAGTTAAAGGTAGTGATTGAATCTAAGGGGGGGAATCGGGGTAGAGGATTGTCGGGGGCAATGGTTGCAGTGGAGTTGTATGCATATTTGGTGAGCATTGGAGTCGGAGGCATTGGCCAGAACGTAGCTGCATGTGGATTGGGCGAGATTTGGAAAGGGTGTCTCTGCCACAAGTGCGGGTGTGGATGTAGTTTTGTTGGGAGGGTTAGAGTGGTGTTAGTTTGTGTAGGGACCGTCGTGTTAGTAATGTGCCTAGGATTGTCCTACGTGTGTAGGGAATGGTGCCGGTGCAGATGGCAGAGGTCACGGCATGAAACAACGAGTGAATTTGTGCGAAACGAGACCCACACGGGGGTGCGAATGAGTGATTGCTAGGGATTCCAAAATGGTGTGCAATGGGTTGGAAAAATACCCTGTAGCATGGTGTTTCCGTGTGTGAAATTCGGGTTCAAACGGGGTTCAGTTTGGGTCCCAAACTGATGAGTTACGAGGGGTTAAAGTAGGGGTAAAATTTGCTTTTTTGCAGGGGGGAAGGGGGCGAGGGGTCCTAAGGGTGGTGTGAATGGACTTTAAGTCCAACTGAGGGGCTTGAACCAAGTTAATCTACTTAGATTAACTAACCTATATCCTCGTAGTTATTGTAACTGGGAGGTTAACCTAACTAAGTTTACTAACTAAAGATTAGTTAGACTAACCGAGGACTAACCTAACTATTAGTAACTAACCTAAGGTTAACCTAGTTAGACTAAGCTAACCTAACCTAGGTTAAACTAACCTAGGGTTAGGTTTAGGTTTAAGTCTTTTTTTTTTAAATAAATCTGTCTGTGGGGGGGGAAGATGCGATGGCGGCAACGGGGGTGGTGGGTTTTGCGGGGCAGCGGCAGGGGGGCAGAGCAGAGAGGGGGAGGGGGGGAAGAGAGAGAGAGGGAGAGTGTTGGCTCTTTCCTACTGCTTTCGTAGGAAGAGCTGGGTATTCTATGTTTGTAGGGTTCCGAGGCTTTTTGTCACCTACAGATATATTGGGATTGTCGGTTGTAGTATATGTGTAGCTTAGGACCTCGAGTCATGTTCCGGTGAGAGACGTAGGCTTAAGTGTGGTAAGCAAACAAAGTGCATGCATGTGTAAAAGGAACGTAAATCATCTTTGTTGAAGTAATGAAGGCTCTTGCCTTCATTGGGGGTTGTAGGGTTTAGGAGGAGTTTAAGGGTTAGAAGGAGGTTCCAGGGTTAGAAGGAGGTTCCATGGTTTAGAAGGAGGTTCCAGGGTTCAAAAAGGGTTCCAGGGTTTAGAAGGAGGTTCCAAGGTTTAGGAGTCCAGGGTTAGAGGGAGGATCCAAGGTTCAGAGTAGAGTACATGGTGGAGAACTCGTCTCCCTCATAGATCATGGAGTTTAAGGGTTGAGGAACAAAGGGTTTAGGAAAGCATAGGAGTGGGAGAGGAAGAAGGTGTAAGAGCATGGGGGAAAGAAGGGAGAGGAGGAAGGAGGAGGAGGGAGGAGGAGGAGAGAGGAGGAGGAGAAGGAGAGAGGAGGAGGAGGAGGGAGGAGGAGGAGGAGGAGGGAGGAGGAGGAGGGAGGAGGAGAGGGAGAGGATGGGTTGCAAGGTTGGAGGAGAGGGGAGGAGGAGTTGCAAGGTTAGGACATGCTTTTGGACGTGCAGTGCAAGGAAGCATGGACACTTGAGACAAATGCTTGGAATACCAAAGTAGACTCAACACAATGCCCCAAGAGTGTGGGCTTCATTCCATTATGGGGTATTTATACAAGTTGGAGAGCTTCTCTCTCTGCATGTAACACACAAAGTTGTTACACAAAGTTGTAACACATTCTCTCTCTACATGTAGAAGATGTAACACAAAGTTGTAACACAAAGTTGTTACACAAAGTTGTAACACAAAGTTGTAACACATTCTCTCTCTACATCTAGAAGTTGTAACACAAAGTTGTTACACAAAGTCGTAACACAAAGTTGTTACACCTTCTCTTTCTTCATAAGTTCATGTTGGCACAGAGTCAACATACTCCCGGATCCATTTTATTACCCGTCCTCGGGTTATGGCTTATTGCGATCACGTACCTAGGTTGCCATGTTTTTAGTCCAGTGGCTGTGGAACTTGTGTCGTGCCAGTCGATCCTGCTGTAGAGCCTTGGCACCATACAATTTTTTCCCAGTTTCCAGGTAGCCTGTATCCACCATTTGCTCGAACAAAGATATGTGGCATGCCTCCAAGAAGATCACTCTTTGATAGAGTCGGCTAGTAATCTGAGCATCAATCCTTTCATTGGGATTAAAGCTGAGTGGAGGCAAATGGGAATCAAGGTAACATGGGACCTCCAGAATGAATTCTAATGTTTTACAAAATATGGCACTTTGGCGAAGGAAGCGATCAATGTTGCCGTGCATTATTTGTTCATGCTGCTGAAGTGCTCGGATCATGGTGCCTTGGATATTCCATTCTACACCAGAGTAGGGTTCGATCATTGGCCAATTAATGACTCGATCTTCAGCCAAAGTGTGTATGTTGGCTTCCCATTTTTTACGCCGTGGAACTGCATAGAACTTGGGATGGGTTCTGAGACATGGAGGTGCCCGTAAGTACTCCTTTAAGAAGATTACATCAAAGAGCTTGGGACGGCGCCAATCAGGTTGTGGATCCAATTTGCTAATCCAACCTTCACTTATTTGATGCTGACGAAGGTTGGTAGGAAAGTTATCCAGGGTCCATCCACCGCGAGTTTTCATATCAGGATATTTGCTCCAAAATTCCTTGATGGGGTTACTGGGAAGTGGTATCTCATCAAAATCATACCCATCATTGGAACTTGGCATGGGCGTACGAATTGGATTATCCGGATCCTGATATTCAAAATCAAATACTGCGTCATTTTCTGCTCATGGAAGCACCAAAAGTGTCAGAGGTGATGACGGGGCCAGAAGAGAATCAGGGGACATTGGGGAGAAATATGGCTGAGTGATAGTGGAGGAAGGGGGAGCAGAGGGGAGGGGGGGAAGAATTGGGCAAATGGTTTGAGCAGCTTGGTAATCCTCAAGGGTAGGATTAGCAAGGGAGGGGAAAAAGCTAGGTGTGAGGGGCTCATAAGTTTGTGACTGTTGGGTAAGTTGAAAATGGTGAGAGGCATGAGCAAAGAGACGATGGAGGGAATAGATGTTAGGATGGAGCTCGGGGAAGGTTAAGAGGTTGGTAGCAGCAAGGGGAAGTGAGGTTATGATGTTGGCAGAAAGAGTGGTTAGATATGGGAAGTTGGAGGTGAGATAGGCCTTGTCATCTTTCGACACTTCTTTTTGCTGGTGCGATGGGATGATCAGCTGCATGGGTTGGATGTCGGTTATGTCGTGCCGTGCAAATAATAGAGATGGCCTTTGTAGCAATGGCAACAAACCTGAAATAACCCTGAGGGGAGGACTACCCATGAGGCAGACATATGCAATGAAAGCATCCGTCCTGAGTGTTATAAACCCGGCATGTGTAGATAGGCAGAAGATATTCTTCTCATCTTCAGACAAGTCTTGGCAAATTATGCGCAGGGTTTTAGTCCCGATTGATCGTTCCCAGTTGATTTTTGGATGAGCAGATATGATCCTGATTTGGAGTTGCTTCCATTGGATAAGCACTCGTGCGTTGAGGTGATCTTCCACTTGTAGAGCAGCCACAAGCTCTTCGTACACCACGGTTGTGCATTTTAGTGGGGCATCATTGGTGTTGTCTTCCAATGCCTCATTGTTGTGCACTAGCAATCGGAGTTCAAGCTTGGAGATGGCTATTTTTTGGGAGTGCATCTCATTCATTTTTTCTTTGTACTGATGGTAGAGTGTTGTGTATGCCTCCTTAAGCTTTTTCATTTGCAAGGTGACCTTTGCCTGTTGAGGAATGTCTTCAGTAGTATTGGACCATTGGTCCAAGAACTGGGCTTGTGAAGTGCTGGCCTCTTGAACAGTAGCAAGTTGGTCTTTTAAGAGTCGGCATTCCCTTGTAAGCTCATCAATGCTAAAGGCACGTACTGCCAAAGATTGTTTCGTGTCTTCAAGCTTGTCTTTGCAATCCTGGAGCTCTTCTTCTTTGTGAATGAGATTGAGTCGAGCTTGTGCCACTACCTCCGTTTGTTGCGCATGTGCAGATGTCAAGGAGTTATAGTAGGTCTATAGGATTGCCGTTGCTTCTACTGCCACAGTCAGCTGTGTTTGACTTTGGTGGAGGTTGGAGGTCACATCCCTTACTGCCTTCTCTTGAGCTTGGAGAACCTGGTTCATGCGCACTTCTTCTACCTCCTTCTCATCTATCTGTGCCCGAAGTGCCTTGACCTCTATGGCGATTGCCTGGAATTGGTCTTCGATTTTTGATGCAGTTTGCCTTTCCAATTCTCTTGCATATGCTTCCTTGGCCAAGCTAGTGAATAGTTCTGACATTTGGATCATTTGGCTAGCTTGATGTTGGAGAATGACAGACGGTGATGAGGTCTGGCGATATTGCTGATACAAGTGGTGCCCATGTAGCCATCCCGATGATTCTGTAGTACTTGGGGGAGGTTGTTCCAATGGCATCTCAGTCCCTTGTGTACAATAGTCATACTGCTGATCTGGCACTAGCTCCCCTTGTGGTTCATCGACTGGCATGGCGTCTCCATGGCGTCGATGGGCGGTTCGAGTGCTGATGTGGTCTCAAGCTCAGGTGCTGATCTTTCCTCAGGTTCGGGTGCCAACCTTGTCTCGAGCTCAGGTTGGTGCTGTTGGTGGAGACTTAGTGGTTGCAGTTGTGCACCGAGCTGTAGCATTTCCTGGGGCAATTCCGCAATCCTGCTTTCCTGAATAGGTACTTCTGTTAAGGCATCTGTACTTATCAATGTGATAGCTGGAGAAGTTGATGATGGCTCCCATACTGGTGAGAAGGGTATGTCCAACTCCTCAATTGGCTTTGGTGACTGGGGCAGAGTCATTTCTCTTTCTTGTAGTTCTTTTTTGATGATTATAGCCAATACGTGCGGAATTTTACATTTCTGTCCTGAAGAACCATTGAGTTTTTTGGAAAAGAAAATGACGAAGTGCTGGACCCAGTCTTGTTTTAGCTTCCTACTCAGCAAAACAAATGTGCGGAGTGGAAGGGAGCATTCCTTGCCGTACTTTATTCCCAGGATTGTGGATAGAAATTGTGTTGCTTCCTTGAGGCGATGGTCAAGGATTGTGCGAAGTAATATGCCATCTCTATGGATCAGGGTACCCTTGGTGAGGAGAGACTGTACTTCGATAAACTTTGCATCAGCAGACCGTTTGGGGTATTTGTCACCTTGTTTTGGCAATGAGAAAGCCCTTTGAATGACTGTACTGTCAAGGATAATGTTCAATGGGCTCTGCTGTACAGTGATTGTACCGTACTTGCCATCCTTTGCATTGCTAGAGTAGTAAGAATGGAGAAAGTCCTTGATGTAGGTGGTCAGGATAGGACTGTCCTCCAAGGATTTGAGGCTCTCATGCAAACTGCCTAGACCCCGTTGCTCTAAGTAAGATGTTGCTTCCTGGGAAAGAGCATAAGTCGATGTGGGTGGCCAGACAAGTTCCAATGATTGGGCCTTGTTAACGGTTGTGTAGGCCGGTTGTGACTGGGGTGGCATTTGTTCTGCTTGGCCATGCACTGAATCTTCTTCGGAGCTATCGCTTTGGACCATGAATGCCTGTGGTCTCCGTGGTTGAGAGGATGTAGATGGCTGCGAACTTTGGAGGGGGTCCCGTGGTTGAGGCGGCGGGCTCTTTCTGCGCATCCTCTTTAGTGGCGGCATCTTTTCTGAACCTGCATCCATGTACATGTAGTGTACCATTGATCATTAAATTGATTGGCATGCCTGTATGACCTTTTTGTGTGTGTGTGGGAGAGAGATCCTTTTTTTATACATCTTTTGAGAGTGTGGAATGAAAGTGTGTGGTACAATTATTCATGCAATCATCTATGTGTCTAAGCGAAAGCGTGTGAGTGCACGTGACCTAGCAGCTAAGTAGGGACTAACTATATGCTTTTTTGCTGGGATTTTCATAGGAGGGCAGCTAGAACTCATTCATCACTCCTGAGCTCTAGGTAAAATCGATTGATGCTACCTATATGTGCGAAGACGTACATATGCAAGTGAGTGCTCGTGATACAATCTAATCCTAACTAAGGAAGACTTGGTTTCCCAAATCTTCATTTTTGTCGGGGATGGCTTGCGTGTTGATGTAGTAGCGCTTCAGTCGGCTCCCGTTTATTGTTGTGTTGAATTGGACTCCATCTAGTGTTTCAAGTAGCACAGCTCCGATGGGATTCATCTTTCGTACTCGGTAGGGTCCTTGACCTAGATACTTCAGTTTTCCCTTGTGTACTTTGGCATTGTATAACAGGACTAAGTCGCCTTCCTTGATGTCTTTAGCTTTCAGATTCCTGTCAAACCATGCCTTTCTTCGACGTTTTTCTGCTGTCATGGCATGATAGGCAACTAGTCTTGTCTCTGTATGCTTTTCCAACTGACAAAGCCTTTCTTTCAAGGACTCATGATCACCCATGCGTTCTTGTACTGCGATGCGTAGACTTGGTATTACAAATTTGAGTGGGACCACGGCTTCAAGGCCGTACACCAATTGAAAAGGTGTGTTCCCTGTACTGACCTTGAATGTGGTTCTGTATGCCCATAAGGCTGCATTCAGTTTCTCTGCCCAATCAGAACGCTGTGGTTCTACTACCTTGGTGAGGATATTGCATATGATTTTGTTTGTGGATTCTGCTAGTCCATTCCCTTGGGGGTAGTAGGGTGTGCTTTTTCTATGGATGACCATGAAGCCAGACAAGAGTTCTTGGATTACCTCATTGACAAAATGTGTGCCTCTATCCGACACAATTTCAATGGGGCATCCGAATCGGGTGATCACATTTTCGTATAAGAATCTTGCTGTGCTTCTGGCATCTGCCTTTCTGACTGCTTTAGCTTCAGCCCATTTTGTAAAGTAATCAGTGGCCACAATGATGTAGCATGCCTGTGTTCCTTTTGCTGCTGGATGTATGGGACCCACATAGTCAATCCCCCATTTTTCAAATGGTTGTTGTGCAACAATTGGTGTTAGGGGATTGAAGTCTTTGTGTTGTGGTTTAATAGTCTGTTGGCATACATCACAGCCTTTTACATATTCATAGGCATCTGCCCACAGTGTTGGCCACCAGTAGCCTGCGAGGAGAACTTTTCTTGCTGTGGCTTCCCCTTGGAAGTGTCCTCCTGCAATGCCTTCATGGACTTCACTCAGGATTGGCAAGATCTCATGAGGCATTACACATCTTCTTAATATCTGGTCCTTGCCCATCTTGTACAGTTGTCCTTGCAATGAGTTGATAGGGTGCAGCCTTTAGAATCAATTTTCTGGCATCTATTGCTTTCATGTCAGGGGGTGGGCTTCCTGCCATCAAGTACCCAATGATATCTCCACACCATTCTGGAACAGCATCTATTTGAAATAGTGTGGCATATGGTAAGTCGTCTTCTACTCCAGTGGCTTCTTCTCCTGTCTTGACGCGAGACATGTGATCGGCAATGTAGTGTTGGGCACCTTTGCGGACCACCATTTTGAAGTTGAATTCTTGCAGCAAGAGGAGCCATCTGGTTATTCTTCCAGTGGTACACGGATGATTCACAAGATAAAGCAATGCTTGATGGTCGGTGTAGAAGACGAAATCATTTGCGAGTAGATAGTGCCGAAATTTCTTTACACTGTACACCATTGCTAGGGCTTCTCTTTCTGTGGTTGTATAGTTGACCTCTGCATCATTGAGTTGTCGACTGGTGAAGTAGACGGGGTAGTCTTTCTTATGTTCACCGGGTTGACAAAGCACACTCCCAATTGCATACTTGGATCCGTCAGTATGAACATGAAAATCAATATCCCAATTGGGAGATATAAGGATGGGTGCTGTGATTAGGCGCCACTTTAAAAGCTCAAAGGCTTGGTCGCACTCTTCGGTCCATAAGAATTCCACTAATAATTTGTAAAGTGGTCTAGCTATCATGGCATACCGCAATATAAATCTTCTATAATAGCCGGCATGTCCCATAAAGACCTGTACACCTTTGGAATTTGTGGGAGGAGGCAATTCCATGATGATTTTGATTTTATCCATGTCAGTTGCAATCCCATGTTGAGAGACGATGTGTCCCAAAACAACTCCGTGGGTGACCATGAACTGGCATTTTGTTGGATTTAGGGAGATGCCATACTCCCTGCATTTGATTAATACTTCTTCAAGACATTTGAAGTGGTCCTGTTTGTTTGAATGGATGCACAAATCATCCAAGAACACCTGTAAAAACTTATTCAAAAATGACTTGAAAGCTGTGAACATGACTCGCTGGAATGTGGTTGGGGCATTACAAAGGCCAAATGGCATGACTCTATATGCGAAAATACCCCATTCTGTAGCAAATGCTGTTTTTGATTGGTCTTGAGGAGCAATTTGCACTTGGTTATAGCCACTGAAGCCATCCAAGAAGCTATATATTTCGGATCCTGCCACCTTTTCCAACACTGTTTCTGTTAAGGGTAGGGGGTAGTGATCCCTAATTGTGGCGGCATTCACATTTTTCAAGTTTACGCATATTGTGAGCTTCTTGTTGCGTTTAGGTACAATGACAATGGGTGAAACCCAATCAGTGTGCTCTATCTCGTAGATGAATCCGGCATCTAGGAGTTTTTCCAGCTCATCATAAACCATGGTGCCATATTTAGGATTTGTGCGATAAGGTCCACATACCTTAGGGTGAGCACCTTCCCTTATAGGTATCGTGTGTACTGCCACTTCTAGTGAAATTCCTTTCATCTCTTTGTATGACCATGCTAGGCAGTCACGGTATTCCATTAGGAGGTCTTTGAGTTTGATTTCATCTTATTGACGGAGCTGTTTCCCAATGAAAACCATTTTTTCTTCCTCCCCTTCAAGGGCGAGGTTTATTGTGCGTGTTTTTGCCGGTCCCTCATAGATTGGAGTTTCTCCAATGCTATCGGTTTCTTGAACTTAAGATTCTCTGATTGGTCTTGGCATTGCTATTGGTGCACTGCCACTTGTATAATTCTTAAAGTATTCCGGCACTTCTCGAAGATCGGCCTCTGATGGGGTTGAACTAGCCTGATATGTGTCATGTGTACGGGGTGGCATAGTTGCATTTATTAATTTGTTAGGCTCTTCTTTTCTTTCTTTTTCTGAAGTCGCTTGATCGAGCTTCATCCGCACATGTGGCTTATATTTCCGAAACTTCTTATGTTGGGAACTGTGGGGTAACTTTTCCACTGGTAAGGTGTTTCCAAGTAAGGGTTCATGTGCTGCACATACTCCTTCCAGTCCCTCAGGGGACCATTCAAGAGGCGGTGGTTTTGATTTTGAGGGAACTGACTTTGCAAGGTACAATTCGACAATTCTTGTTTGGACTCGTTCGAATTCATTGAAGTGCTCGGTCTTGGCTTTTCTGCGATTTCCTCCTGCAGCTTTCTTGCGGGATCTTCTGCTGTTATTCAACTGCGGAGGTTCAACTTTTGGGAGCTCAACTGCCATCAGGGCATGCAGAATGGCTAGGTCATTATCAAAGATTTGATCTTCAATTTCAGCATTTGCAGCCTCTGTTTCAAGGTCCCAAGGAAAATCTGAGTCATCATTGGTATGGGTACCTTCTTCAGGTTCATTATCCCATTCGAGGTCAGCCATAAAGAATGGAATCTCTAGATCGATTGGTTCTTCATGTGTCGGTGGACGATCGACGTGTAGTGCATTAGCATCTATCTGTGAGAAGATGAGGTCTAATGAATGGCAGTTGTCGATGGTTGCCAATGTTTGTATCCAGTTATTGACATTGCTTTGTGAGTCACCTGCTATGGCATGATGTTGCAAGGGAGCTGATTTGCTTGAGATTGTCGTGGAAGATGTGTCATCCAATGCTCTAGGAACAATTGGTTTAATAGCGCCTGTCCCCACATTCACCCTGACTGCAGTGTCTTGATTCTGGATTGTCAGTCTATCAGTTCCCCAGTCATGGAGGACTGATGCTTCTCGTAACCAAGGACGTCCCAGTAAGATTTGATAGGATTTTTTTGGGAGATCCAAGATTGTGAATTGAAGGGAAAAGCAGACTCCTGCGATCTTTGTGGACACGCCATTCACTATTCCCAAGGGTTTAGCACGTGAATCATCGGCAAGGCGTATGTTGAAATTAGCCTTTTGCATTGGTGGGAGACCCCATTCTTCGTAGAGCTCCTTTGATAGGACATTGACACCTGCTCCACCATCCACTATGGCTTGGACTTCATTATATGCCTTGTGGATCAAAGGCACAGTAATGTTGCGTATGTCATCTCTCTCACCCATCCGCACAGGGATATCTTCAATGTCGTTCATAGGTGGAGGGGGATTTGCGAGTTCAATCCATCCTTTGAAACTCTCCCAGAGATTGGGACAATTCCGTAAGAGGATTCCGATGGGAATTGACACAGGGCAACTCAGGATGCTAGAGAGTGCGGCTCCTTCAAGTTGACGTGGCGGTACATTCTGTTGTGGAGTCTGTTGTTGGAACAAAGGCTCGAGTACAGTATCAATACTTTGTGGGGCCAAGTCACGGGTTGGGTCTTGAGCTTGTTTCTGAGCCTCAAATTGAGCTTGTTCATTTTGGACCCATTGCTGAAGTACCTGAAAACGAGCCTTCTCCACCTCTGCATTCGGGTATGGAGCTTCTTTTATTTGAGGCTCGGGAGTTGATGTGGATGAGCTCGGCTGCTCATTGCTTGGTGGAGGTGGAGGCACTTGTGCTTTCTTTTTCAGAAGTCGCTTCGGTTGGATTGGAATGATAGGGTCCTTCGTGGCCTCTTTCTGTTGGCGTGTAATTACATTGATAGGTTGTGACCTTATACTTGCCGGCGGACCCAGACTTTGATGGTCCACCCCAATGATGCCGATGGGGACTTCAGGCTTAACCTCTGTTTGTTCTGGGACCTTATTTTTTATGGGACAATCCATAAAGGCATGTCCTATGCCACAATCTCTGCAGAGTGGTTGGAAAGTAGCTGGGCTACCACGATGAGGGCACTCTGCGATCCTATGATTTTCTCCACAACCGTAACACTTGATTGGTGCTTGAAATGTGGGGTCGCACTTGATTTGCATAGACTGGTATTAGACCCTCTGCACCTTCTACATAGTACACTGGGTACTCTGCTTCATACTCAAATAGCGAGTCTACTTCCTCGGCTTGTAATTGATGTATTGGAACTGCCTGAGGAGCTGGATTTGGTGCTCTTGGATACGGTCGTGGATTCGGATTCCTGAGTAGTTGTGGGACTTGTGTCCGAACGGGAACAGGATTTAGCCTCGAAGCTGGGGGCGCTTGTGCAAGGGCCGGTTGCCTGTATACTGGCATGGGTGCCGCTTGGTATTGTGGTGGTCGAGGCGGATTGTTGCGCATGTTGAAGATGCAACTGTTCTCATCATGGCCGCCGACGACACAGATATGGCACCACAACCGTGGCGGTGGATTTGGTTGTGCAGTGATCCTTGCTCTTAGGACTGGGCATTCATTTGCTGTATGATTTGCCAAGCAGTGTGGGCACCAGACATTTTCTCGCCGTGGATATGTTTGAGTTGGCGGCTGAGACAAGTGGAGTTTTTGATCCATGGCCTGCATCATATCTTCTTTCAGCTTCAAGGTCATGGCCTCTAGGCGATCTTCATTGGATGTTTTGGCAGTGTCCTTTGATTTACCTTTTTTCGAGCGCTTATCTCGTGTATTTGATCTGGCGTCATCACTGCTAGTGTCTGAATCTGTCATGCCATCTTCGATGTCAACGGCTGCCGCATGAGCAGCACGCATGAGCAGCACTGAATGTTTCATAGCTACTTATCTTTTTCATATCCTTGCGGATTTTCTTTCTTAGACCTGCTATGAACCATGCCGTGAGGTACTTTGCATCTGGGCGTGGGTCACATTTGGCGATCAATCTCTTCATCTTTCCCAGGTATGTGCGTACATCTTCCCTCCGGCCTTGTTCGATCTTGCTGAGTTGGAGAGCGGGATCATCTTGTAGCCTCTTCGTTTGAAAACGACGTTTGAATTCGGTTTGAAGTAGGTCCCATGTGGCACGTTCTTCCACGAGAAGGTCGAGGTACCATTCTGACGCCTCATCAGTTAATGCCATTGGAAACTAAGCCACCTTGGTTTCATGGGATTGATCACCACCTGCTCGACATGCGGCATCAAAATGCTGGAGGAAGCGAGCTGGGTCTCCCCTACCATTATATTTGGGAAGTTCCAGTTTTCCCAAGGGGCGTCGGCCTTGATTGTTGTGATTTCGTCGATTGAAGAAGTTGTCAGCCTCTGCATCGAGCTCGATATCCCCATCATGCTCATGACGGCGTCCAGCCATGTTGGGACGTGGAGGAGTTAAAGGGAGTTGTTGAATCTCAGGGGGGGATTCAGGGTAGAGGATTGGCGGGGGCGGTTGTTGCAGTGGAGTTAGATGCGGATGGGGCGAGCGTTGGAGTCGAAGTCGTTGGCCGGAACGTAAACTGCATGCAGATTGTGCGTGATTTGCCAAGGGTGTCGCTACCCCAAGTGCGGGTGTGGATGTGGTGTTGTTAGGAGAGTTAGAGTGGTGTTAGTTTCTGTAGGGACCGTCGTGTTAAGAATGTGCCTAAGATTGTCCTACGTGTGTAGGGAAATGTGCCGGTGCAGACGAATCGTTAATCGGAGGTCACGGCGTGAAAATATGAGTGAATTTGTGCAAAATAAGGCCCACACGGGGGCGCGAATGAACATGTGCTAGGGATGCCGAAAATGGTGTGCAATGGGCTGGAAAAATACCCCGTAATGTGGTGTTTCCGTGTGTGAAAACTGGGTTCAAACGGGTTCAGTTTGGGTCCCAAACGGATGAGTTTCGAGGGGTTAAAGTAGGGGTAAATTTTGCGTTGGGGGGGTCCTAATGGTGGTGTGAATGGACTTTAAGTCCAACCGAGGGGTTGAAACCAAGTTGATCTAGTTAGATGAAGTTAAGTTAGATGCCTAATTAGTTAGGGTTAAACTGCCCACAGTTAGTTCAACTAACCTAGTTAGGGTAACTAACTCTCAGCTATACTAACTGAGCTAAGGTTAAAACTAACCTAACGTAGTTTAATACTAACCTAGGTGAAAAGTAACCAAACCTAGCCTAGTTTAACTAACCTACTTTAACTGTAGTTAAAACTAATTGTAGGTTAATACTAACCTAACCTAACTGAGTTAGACTAACTAGCGTAGGGTTAACTAACTAACCTAACCTAACGTAGGTTAAGCAACTAACCTAACCGCAGTTATTCACTAACCTGAGGTTAGTTTTAGGTTAGGTTTTTTTTTTTTTTTTTTTTTTGGGGGGGGGTTCTTGTGCGGGGGCTTCCCGATGGCGGCGCCCGGGGGGGGGGGGGGGGGGTGGTTTCGCGCAGGGGGGGGATTTTTTCGGGGGGGGGTTTGCGCAGGGGGGGCGGGTTTTTCGTAGGGGGGTTTGTGAAGAGGGGGGAGAGGAGAGGGGGGCGGGGGAGAGGGGGAGAGGGGGAGAGGGGGTTCGGGGTGGGGGAGGGTGAGGGGAGAGAGGACGGGGGAGAGGGGCGGGCGTAAAGGGGGAGAGGGGGAGAGGGGCGGCCGCGAGGCTGCGTGGAGGGGGTGGGGGGCGGGGGAGAGGGGCGGGCGTAGAGGGGGTTCAGGGGGCGGAGAGCGGCGGGGTGGCGCACACAATGTCGCCGCGGGGCGGGGGTGGTGCGGGCGGGGGGCGCGGGGCGGGGCGAGGCGGGGGGTGGGCGGGGGCGGCGGGGGAGGGGGGGGGTGGCGCGGAGCGGGGGCGGCGCGGGCACCGTGGGGGCGGGCAGTGGTGGCAGAGGGTGCCGCGTAGGCGGGCACTGCGGCGTGCCACCGCGGGCGGAGGCGCTGCGGTGGTGCCTCTGTGGGGTGCCGCTGCGGTGCCGTGAGCGGGGGCGGGGGGTTGGGCTGACAGGGGTAAGGGGGAGGGGGAGAGAGAGGGGGATGGGGGGGGGGTGACCGGGGTAAGGGGGAGAGAGAGAGAAGGGGTGGGGGAGGGAATGAGGGGGAGAGAGGGAGAGAGTGAGAGAGAGAGGGGGTGGGAGAGAGAACGAGGGGAGAGAGGAGAGAGTGAGAGAAAGAGGGGGGGGGAGGGGGGAGAGAGAGAGAGAGAGGGGGGGAAAAAAGAGGAGAGAGAGAAGAGAGAGAGAGAGGGGAAAAGGGGGAGAGAGGAGAGAGAGGGGGAAAAAGAGGAGAGAGAGAAGAGAGAGAGAGAGGGGAAAAGGGGGAGAGAGGAGAGAGAGAGGGGGGAAAAAGAGGAGAGAGAGAAGAGAGAGAGAGAGGGGAAAAGGGGGAGAGAGGAGAGAGAGAGGGGGGAAAAAAGAGGAGAGAGAGAAGAGAGAGAGAGGGAAAAAGGGGGAGAGAGGACAGAGAAAGGGGAGGAAAAAAGAGGAGAGAGAGAAGAGAGAGAGAGAGGGGAAAAGGGGGAGAGAGGAGAGAGAGAAGGAGAGAGAGGGGGATGGGGGAGGGGGAGGGGGAGATGAAGGGGGAGGGGGAGGGGGAGGTGGAGATGGAGTGGGAGGGGGAGGGGGGAGGTGGGGGTGGAGGGGGAGGGGGAGAGGGGGAGGTGGTGGAGATGGAGGGGGATGGGGAGGGGGAGGGGGGAGGTGGTGGTGGAGGTGGGGGTGGAGGGGGAGGGGGAGAGGGGGAGGTGGTGGAGATGGAGGGGGAGGGGGGAGGTGGTGGTGGAGGTGGTGGAGGGGGAGGGGGAGAGGGGGAGGTGGTGGAGGTGGAGGGGGAGGGGGAGGGGGAGGTGGTGGTGGAGGGGGAGGGGGAGAGGGGGAGGTGGAGATGGAGGGGGAGGGGGAGGGGGGAGGTGGAGATGGAGAGGGAGGGGGAGGTGGAGATGGAGGGGGAGGGGGGAGGTGGAGGTGGAGATGGAGGGGGAGGGGGGAGGTGGTGGTGAAGGGGGAGGTGGAGATGGAGTGGGAGGGGGAGGGGGGAGGTGGTGGTGGAGGGGGAGGGGGAGAGGGGGAGGTGGAGGTGGTGGAGATGGAGGGGGGAGAGGGAGGGGGAGGTGGAGATGGAGGGGGAGGGGGGAGGTGGAGGTGGAGATGGAGGGGGAGGGGGGAGGTGGTGGTGAAGGGGGAGGGGGAAGGGGGAGGTGGAGGTGGTGGAGATGGAGGGGGAGAGGGAGGGGGAGGTGGAGGATGGAGGGGGAGGGGGGAGGTGGTGGTGAAGGGGGAGGTGGTGGTGGAGATGGAAGGGGGACAAAGAGCACAAAAACTTGACGGACGGAAAATCGAAAAGGAGGGAGAAGTGGTCACCTGAACGCTCTCCAAGTCTTTCTCGATGTAACGGGATTGTTGCGGAACAATGGACGGTGGGTGGAAGGCTAGGTTATCGCTGTGAGAAGGGCTCAAAGTTACTTACAATGCGAGGATAGGAGTAAGGGGGTGGTCGATGGAGAGGGAGGAGTGTCTTGCGTGGGGCTCGGAATGAAGAAGAGAATGGAGGCAAAAAGTGAAAGATGAAGAATGAGGGGGGTGGAGTAGGTTTTTATAGGATTGGATTTTAGGTTTAGGGTTTAGGTTTAGGGTTTAACCCTAAACTCTTCCCGAGCCATAACTCTTTATGGAGAGCTCGATTTGCTTTTCTATAAAAAGGTAAAATGATCAAAATTGAAAGCTCTACGCATCCGTGTCCACTACCTAGCCTGATTATATATCATGTGGCTTCTATTTAAGAAATTAAGAAAATTTCTTAAGGTAGTAACCCAAAGTGGATGTTTGGGGTTGATATGTTTGGCTAGAATTGGGAAAAAAATTTTACTCTCCTTGCCCTTGAGTGTTATGTTCGTGAAAGTTTGAAGTAGTGACTTGTTTTACACATACCTACGTATGTTTAGTCACTACTTGAGACGCTAGTCTCCCCGGCAACGGCGCCAAATGTTGGCTCTTTCCTATTGCTTTCGTAGGAAGAGCTGGGTATTCTATGTTTGCAGGGTTCCGAGGCTTTTTGTCACCTACAGATATATTGGGATTGTCGGTTGTAGTATATGTGTAGCTTAGGACCTCGAGTCATGTTCCGGTGAGAGACGTAGGCTTAAGTGTGGTAAGCAAACAAAGTGCATGCATGTATAAAAGGAACGTAAATCATCTTTGTTGAAGTAATGAAGGCTCTCGCCTTCATTGGGGGTTGTGTTGAGAGATATGGTGCCATGAGCACATAGATTAAAGGGCTAAGGTATGGTATAGGAAAGAATTAAAGTAGCCACCCTAAGATGTGGACTACATGATGTGGAGATGTGGATTGAGGATATCCACAAGGAGAGATGTGGATGAAAGGATTCCACATGTGTTGACTATTCAAAGGGCACTCTCTATATAAGAGGCCTATCATGTATGATTGAGTACACACTCACACACATTGCAAAAGATATAGATTTTCTATCTCCCTCTCATGTCTAATTTAGTGTGCTTTGAGCCTCCTTAGTTCTTCTGTTGATCTTGTGTGCACTAGGTTTAGCACGATCTTACATTCTTTCTCATGGTATCAGAGCATAGGTTTAGCTCTCCTAGTTTAGCTCATTAGTAGTTCACTAGGATTACTTCCATTCTTAGATTAGTTTCAGAATGTAAGATTAGTTTTAGATCTCGAGAGTTCTTGTGAGATAGAATTCATTGAGAGAAAGAGCGAGAGAAATCCATCTTCTTGAGGGAATTCCATTCATTGCACTTCTACAAGAAGAGATCTTGGAGAAAGAGATTAACGAGAGTGTGAGGAATAGTTTTATCTCTCTATCCTCGTCTAGTGAGCAATCCTCCCACAGTTCAAAGCCTCAACCGAACGAGCAGTCTCTACACCTTCTGCTCAATACGACTCTACCTAAGGTGGCTTAGATGAAGAGACCTATTCATTGCCTCTTCTAGAAGACCTCACAGCAAGCTCTCCATCATCGCCAGTGATATCAAGCAACTGCGATTATTGAACAGCTCATAGAAAGAGGCTTAATAGAGTCTTGGATGCATTAGTTTCGGGGCCTCTACGGGTCCTGTGTGAGGCATATGATGCAGATGAGCCCCGAGAAGGTGGGCAATCCATTGTCATAGAGAAGCATGCAGCGAATGGTGCTCCAGCACATGAACTACACTGCTCCACGGAAGAACTCCAGCCACCGCAGATAGCCCAGGCTTGCACAAACGACCTGCCTCTTCAACGACACAGCGCAAAGCAAAGCTTCATAGCAACGGCAATGGCTAAGCATAGCTCTTTCATCTACAGCTAACGACTAGAACACCGATGGGCTGCCTCAACTTCTGCTCCACCGACTAGAGCTTCAACAATAGCCTCCAAGTGCCTCGTCACACAGCTCGTCGACCGACTACATAGAAGACCCTCTCCTTCACGAGATTGAGCTGCCTTGGTGACGTGATCTCGCTAGCATCCGTGCTCCTCTAAGCTCCAAAGGCTCTACAGCCTACTCCAACGACCACCGACCAACAAAGGTAAGTCCAACCCACCGACGGCTCACCACTCCAGCCCTGAGGTGCTATGCTCAAACGACCCTGCAGCACGCCCTGCAACAGAGACTTGCTACCCATCAAGCCATCCGCGATGCTCCAACAAGCCTCCCAACCGCATGTAACGGGCGACACTCCATTGTCTCCAGCGAGCAGCGCTTCTCCTGGCTCCCAACA